>NW_027176962.1:415000-642500 GCF_023349555.1 Cebidichthys violaceus
ATTCAATGTACAAATATGAGATGTATAGAGGTATCTATCTTCTCATCTCAAGAAAACAATCAAAGTATGCCTTGTATGTAATCAAAAGTTATATTCTAATTGTCTAAAATATATAATAAAATTGCATTGTAAACAATCACTTGTTTGGTTTTCTCTGTTCTACATCCTCGATATGAATAATCTCATCATACAGTAGGGGAGGCCCGGGGAAACATCTTCCTTCATAACTCACAAACTAGTTGAAAAACACTAGTCATGATTTGATATAAGTAATGATTATATGTGCACTAATTAATAACAGATGATATATTTTCACTAAAACAAGAAGTCAATTGGCCCCTTGGTGGGCAAATGTAAAAGGAAGCGAATACATTTGTAATGTCTGATGTATTTTATGTTTGTAGGATCTGTGTTTGGTTGAATGTTGTGTTTTAGTGTTTTGGTGAAACAGTGTATAATTTGGGACGCAAGACACATATTCTGATAATAAAATGAAACAAATCAAATATTGAACTAAAGACATAGCTAATTATCTTCAACGTGTATATATGTTCATGGTGATGAGGTACTATCTACGTCAGCGGCAGTCCCACTACAGTGAAACTACCACCCACGAAGTCTCCCGCCTTCAGGAAATGCACTATGTGTGTGTGTGTGTGTGTGTGTGTGTGTGTGTGTGTGTGTGTGCGTGTTGAGAGTGGGACGTGTCTTGACATTTCTCTTATTTGCTTTTGATTGACTCGCCCACTGGGTGCTCCGGGGGTCTTTGCCTGACCACTGTGACAACAACTCTAAAAGGTTAAAGCGTTAGATATCAGACAGAGAAGAGGAGGTGATGAAGAGCTAATGCAATAAACCAGACAGAATCTGACTTGACTGGCCACAAAAAAAAAAATTGGCGTCAAATCAAAAGAAAGTTTGGCTGAACAGCCTTCAAGCAAGTACTGCTCTCTCAGTGAAGCAGGGTTTTCTTAATCAGAAAACTAAAGCAGCGCTCAGTCCTCAGACGATATGAAGTCGGCTTGGAGCCTGGATTTTAGAAATGCAGAGGTCAGAGTCAGAGTCGCCTCCACCCTCCCTACTACCTGACAATAAAATAACAAGGACTACACATCCATTGTTTTATCCTTTGGACTTGCTGTTATAACATCGCAGATAAAGATCTAAATGGAGTTTCAACAATGCTAGGAACTCACTTCTGATAGGGAAATGCTGAATCTTTTACCTTGTTTTTTTGTTTCCCTACAATTACTCAAATTGTAATATAATGTGTGTTAACGATGGAGATCAGCTATTGAAATACAATTCCCGGGTCGCAAAAGCCCCCGATTCCAACAGGACATGACCCCAGTGTTTTCATTGGCTACAGAACTAAATTGAAGTTTCATATTTCATTTAAGAGTTTTTAATAGCAACACGCAAACATTGTCTTAGAGGCAGCTTTTCTTTGCGTCACAGACAGAGATCTCACTGGTCAAAATAAACCTCAGTGAGTGAAATAGAGTTTTGTTTACCTCAATAAAGGTGGTCAGTGTTTTACACTATACACTATACAGACAAATTGTATATGAAGATGCAGCTACTGTAAAAATTAAGACAAGACAGGTGACCCTGCAAATTCAAAATAAACAATACAAGGCATGGCACCCGCTGGTGGTTTCAGTGGACGTCACAGTATTTGACATATATACTTTCTGGCATAAGTTTTGCCCTCAGTTACTCTGTGTTTGAAAAATGTGTGCAGATAAAACTAAAACACCATTCTTTTTTACTCCCCAGGAGTTTGTATTTCTCTTTCTACCTCACGGTAGCAACCTCACAATACGATGCTATCAGAACTGCAGCACAGGTCGGGACTTCCCATCAGCTACCAAACATATCAAACACATACGGTCACAAGACGATTAAATAAAATGTATTTATATGTATATTTCAGTTACACATTATTGCTATTTGTACAGCTTTTCTTTTTTATCTAATACTGATGCCTTCATGTCTTCAGGCTGCTAAAAATCACAAAAGATACAATATAAGAGAAAGAAAGAAAGACTGGACATGACAACCTTTTGATTAGGTGTTGTTGAGATAATGATTTGAAATAGTAGGTTAGTAGATTCATTTCAGCGCATCTGGACCTCAGAGTGGTTGTGATTGTTGTTAAAGGAGTTTGTGCAGGTGGCTGTTTCAAAACCCTGCTCTGTAAATCCCCCAGAGGGACATCTGTGCTTGTGGCCTGAGCGGGGTGGGCTCTGTGGCCAGCAGGCTGATATCAAGGTCACGTCACGACTGTTTCTGTTCCACACGTGGTGGGGCACACGACTCGAAGGGGAAAATAAGTTTCTTCCTACGGTAATGTCGAGCGCTCCTCTGTGACGAGAGGTGATTTGAGATCCTATGTGCTGCCATCTGCAGGCCGGAGGCTGCAGTGAAGGAAGACAGTCAGATTGCTGCACTGTTCACAATACACAACTTGTTGTCTTGTAATCCGGAGTCTCTAAATTGTGTGATTTTCACACTATGTGACTGACCTGCGACTGGGGGGTTGGGGGAATCACACACTACAAGAGCAGTTGACACACAACGCTCGATCACTGATGTGCGAACACCGAGCCGATGTGGGTTCGCTTCACATCTGGGGCTTTTGTCGGGAAGCCCCAAACAATCAGCGAGCGAAAAATCAGCGCTAGAGTCATATAGTCTGAAAAAGGCAAAACATGAAACTGATATTTGAATTGATTTCTGAAGGTTGAGGTTTGTGACCCTTTAAAGCAAACTAAACCCTTTGCAACGGGAACATATCTTTATCGTTATGAGCTCTTGGGGGCAAAGCGTGATATCTTTCCTTCTTAGATTAATATTTTCAACAGGCCTAGATAAAACTAGCCAGTGTTACACAAGTTAATAGAAAATAGACGAGTCAACATGTTGAGATCACTCACATCCATCAAGGTTTGGAGCCACTGGTCTAAAGTTTTAAAACGTTTCTTAATTTAGATCAGGATATGTCGAATCAAAGAATAAGTAAACAAGCGTCCAATGCAGATTTCAACGCTCGACACACCAGAACATTCTAACATTTTAACGTATTACAAATGTCACTGCGGCTGATTGGAGCAATTTACAGTGAAATACCTCACAACTTTAGAAAAAAAACCAAACCACTGTGAAGGAAGAAGCTTCCTCAGAAGTACATCATAACAGACAACACCTGCTGTGAACAGCTGCTTTACACTTTTTTTTTTTTCATCTCAGATGACACATTTATTATCTGCATCAATACCTGCTTTGTATATGTGTGCAGCCTAGAAGTAAACATCCACTGCAGACAGAAGATTAAACAATGTGCAGCTTTGTTAGAAAATTGTTGTTTTTGTTACATCACTGACATTACATCTTCCTTATTCATGTCCTTATGGTGCAGATACGACCTTTGAACTTTCTGATGTTTATAAAGCTCAAACATTTTGATTCATTAGTTAGAATCTCTGTGTTTCCTCCATCTCTCATCTGTTTGAAATCTTCATTTATTCTCTTCATCCCTCATGTTTTTTGTGTTCTTTTAGCTGCTGTAGCTGAAAACTATCCTGACTCGCAATGGGATCATAATTGGTTCAATTGGAATATAACTATTTACATAGTTTTGCATCGTCAATCAATGATGATTATTTTTGACGATCATGATTGTGCTTGCCACTCCTTGTTAGGAGTGTATGAATTAGACAACGGGCATTACAGAAAACTTTATCATATATGTTTAGAAAATGTTCAGTGGATAGAAAAAGATTAAAAAGAATGATGCACACACCTGATAGGAGACCATGGCATCCCTAACGCCTTCCCAAAGACCAGTGACGGGGCCGAGCGTCGCCTCTGAGCCAAGTGTCTGAGGTGCTGTAAGAAAAAAACAGAGGAATTGTAATAGTGATATAATATTTATATATATCTATCTATCTATGAATAGGGCCTTTCTAATATTTGTTTCATTAATGTGATGTTCAAACACTGAATCATAGCGTAATCTTTACTCTCCGACTAGCTGTAGATCAGCAGCTTTGAAGTAGTTGTCTCTGCAGTGTAGGTGGAACTTGTGTCTCCATATTGTCCCCACAGTCATGGACATCTAGATGTTAACATCACTAGGGCTGCAACAAACCTTTTTTTTTTTTTAATCGATTAATCTGACAAGTATTTTCTTGATTAATCCTTTTGTCTATAAAATGTCAGAAAACATGTTCTTCTCAGTGTCCTTGAGCAAACCTTTTTTTCCATCAAATAACTAGCAAAGACACTCAGTTATCAAACATTTTGACAGCAGAAATATCCCAATCAAGGAGCTGGAACCATCACATTATTGCCTTCTTTACTTTGGAGAAAACCCTGAATGAATCAATCAATGCTCTTAACACTCAAAGCTCTGACCATGACTGATCACTACTCAAAACCCCAAAACATCAACAACTAATACAACCTGATCTTGAGTAGTAGAGTATAAAACAAAGCATGATGCTGCAAATGACTAACCTACTGTATGTCGCACCTACATTTTGTTTAGACATAAGATTGAGTGGTTATGGAGAAATGTGGCGCAGCATTTGATGTTTTTAATCTTAATAGGTTGCTCTCAAACAGAGATGGGAAACTTAACCAGACACACAATTACCAAAACAACCAGTTCACTTAATCCATGGTGGGTTTTCTCTTGTAAAACTGAAAAAAAAAATCAGTTTTGACAACATGATACAGCCTATATCTCCTTACCAGACCTTTGTGTCGCTTTTCTACATACACATGTTCTAGCCGTCTTCTTAGCCTCATTGTGGAGCGTCCAGCAGTGATGGGCTCATTATGCCCCCTGAGGCCAAAGGGCAGAAAAACCCACTGGTGGAAACTGAACACGCTGTCAGTGGTGGATGTGCATTACTGACATAACAAAAAGATGATGAATTCTTAGAAGTCAGAAAGCTGCACAGAAAAAGAGATGCATGCTTCAGCAAATGTCATTTACCGAAACAGATTGCTTCAGAAATTGTTTCTGTTCGCTCCGTTGAGACGACAAACCGAGACAACGCCAACACACTGAAAATGTTCGAATCTCGCTGAAGCCACCCACCCATGACAATAACATATGGAGTCCCAACAGCATGTGATCTCCTGAATGTATCTGCATCAACAACAAGGCTTTCATACTGCAAAACAAGTCAATCATTCAATATGTACAAAGACACATGTTTAAAGCTGAAATTGTCTCTGAAGGGTAGCTTTAAAAACTTCCCTAAAGAAAGTGGACTGTACCAACTAGACCCAGTGATGGATGATGAAACACTCAGAGTTGGTGGTCGGTTGAGTAAAGCAGCACTGCCAGCAGAATCCAAATATACAGTCATTTTGTCCAAAGACCCGCATGACATGCAGGAAGGAAATGTTCTTGTGTGTTCCTTCACCCAAATGAACCAAACAGGTTCATTTGGGTGAAGGAACACAAGCAGATTCTCCATCTTGTTGAGGCTGCTCTTGTGCTCAAATTGCTGGACAAACTGAGAAATTGGATTAATCAGAACTGAAGACAAAGAGAAAAAGAGAAAAACAAAACAAACAAAAGCAGGAAGACTTGACAAAGCATCTCTTTCTGGCCTCTCTCTCTCTCTCTCTGCTGCCCGTTCCATGTTGGCACACAAAGACTGACTCACAATGGACCGGGACCAGGACACGAACCACCAGGGTGACATTCAACATACTTACATAACTAGATTTCAGTAAGTGATGCGCACATTGACAGTGTGAAACCTATAGCGTAATAGTGGAATGTGGACACAGAGCTATGCAGTATTTTGTTTGCAAGTGCCTCAGATAACTACAGTCACTTGCTAACAAAGCTAGCATTTGCTCCCCAACAGCTAACTTGTCCCATCCCATCATCATTTTAATTATCCTAGACATAAGGTGCTAAAATAATCCTTCGACATGCGGAGATCTTATGTGTTTAGCTAGCGACAAGCATTTTGTTAGCGTTTCAGCCCTTGGTTGCATATTGAGTGCTGCAAGTCCTAAAATCTGGAAATGACTTTTTTGAACTTCTGGTTCCCTCGTTTTTTTTAAATAAACTTGCGCTCATGCAATAGTTTGTCTGCCGATTGTATTCACAATTAAAAAAAATCACAAAAGCAGTGTTCATTTGTGAAGATCATCTTAGACTTGTGGTTGCCATGAATATTATATTCTCAATATTCTAAAATCCAATGGAAAAATCCCATTGTTTTGTTGTCCAGGGAACCAGTGCAACGCTAACTCCCGGGTTTGAGCTACAGAAATACTTCATCCCGGCACCGCTCTATTGTGGCACTGATTGTTTTCTCTACGGTACCATTTGTGTTGATGTCGCCCTAACCAAGCCTCCAAATACATAGAAATGGAAGGTTTCTCCACCGCGCACAAAACTCAATACCATTGGCTATTTTAAAAAAAAATAGCCAATAGAATATTTTTCATCAGCAGGAATGAATGAATCATGCTTTTCGGTCATTATGTTGAAAGAGCCAAGACATGATGAGATGAAGGCCAGATGAAACTGCTGTTCAGTTAGCAATTACAGGAAAACGTGCATATGTTCATCTTCTGAAAATTCCTGAATTGATACTCTATTAATATTGGTCATGGCGACTTTAATGCAGTAGGATGTGCTCTTAAAACCTTATTACCCCTCAACAAATGTGATTATTCAATTCTGAAATGCGACCCAACGAGTCCTCATTAGTCCTACATTAAAGTTGTTTCTGCTCTGTCACCTCTATGGTTAATAAGGTTTGGTTTGGTTAAGCAACACAGAATACTTAATTAAGGTTCGATCATGTAAGGATAGGAGACATGATGGGAGCTGCAGTGTCAAAGTCAGCCATCCTATTCACTTAAATGTAAGCCTGCTATGATACATTCACGTTTCCTGTTGCAGTAATCCAACACATTTAAAGGTCAAAGTTCACACTGGGCTAAGGGGAAATACAAATGAATGGAGAATCAGACTTTCCACATGACACCAGGAAGTCACACGGATATGTTTGGGGCTTGGCGATGACATTTGCCAGAGGGCTAACATGACCATGCCTTCAGAGGATTTATGTATATATCAACTGCAAGACCACATGAGGTTCGTTGTCAGGAAAACACATACCGGTGCCATTGTAGGTGTTTGAACAAACAACTGTTGAACTGGCATTTTCCGGTGAGGACAGACTCCAATTACCAACCAGGAAATTGAACGTTGGAAAGAAGAGTTTCCAGTGGCACATGTGTTTACCACTGGTATATCTAAAGCATAGATAAATGATTGATTTTCTGGTCTTAATACGCACAGGCTACATGTATATGTTGAAGATAATGGTTTGTATCTACAGCCAGTCTCTCTCATACACACAGAAACGGATGAACATGTTGATGTATAATTGTCAGATTCATGAGTCTGGAAAAAAAGTAAAAAGTCACACGCAGCGGTCATCACCAACAGGATCTTTTTTCACCTTCGCCTTTGGATGGGCGGATCAATACTCACAGGACGTAGAGACGCCTCAGCATCGTCATAGCTTCCTCTCCTCATTGCTGCAACTCCATAATCTGGAGAGTCCGTACTGGTGTCTCCGAGCAAGTCCTCAACCGGCTGCTGTCCTGCGCTGTCAGTTCGTACGTCTGCGAGTAGAGGAGAAGCAGTTTGAGGGCTCTGCTGTGAACGAAACAGGGAGCGGCTGCAGAGTGACGCCTGTTGTCCTGCCAAACTGGTGCTAATGAGGGTTATAAACAAAGGAGGCTTGGCTGGCACACAAAACAGGAGAGGGGGTTGTTGTGCCTGACTTGGACCCACAGTGCCACTCTGATCTGAGCCACCAAGCCCCCCCCCCCCCCACCCCACCCCCAAAACTGTATACATCTCTCCCTTCATCTCTCCATTCCAGCCTGTCCTGTTCCGCTCCATTGGGGCAGTTTCCTCCAATAATGAGATCGCCGTGCCTCCCATCAGGGCCTGCCACCTCGTCCCCATTTCAAGGCTAACGAGGGTGAGATGCCGTGACTGCCAGTGCCTCCGAAAAACAGGGTCCCACCCCCCCCCTGTACACACACGAATAGCTGCACACACGCAGATGTACCTTTAGAGTTGAGTTTTTTCAAGGCTACTTTCATGTTACACCAAGGCCAAATAGTGTTACCTGCACATACAATTAAAGGGCATGACTGACAGCAACAAGCAGGAGAAAGTTCAACAATAGAATGAGCATAAAGGGGGAAAAACTGTGGTGAACTTTAAAGTAATCCATCTTTTTTTATTTTTATTTAGCTAGCTTTGTGTTTTGTGTGTGTTAATCACTGGAACGTCTCCTTTTGTCTCTAGAAGATTGAGGGTTAGAAGAGTTCAATTTGAAGTTTGTCTAAAAGAGGTAAGCTGCACACTGTGACCCAGCTTGACCAATCACAGCCGGCTCACAGACACACCCCCTGATCCACTTCTCACAAGATGAAAACACGCAGAAACAAAGAACAGATCATAGGATACTTTAAAATCTGTTGGGATTTTATGTTTATGCTGTACACACATGATACACGGTCTATTCACATCCAAGTAAAAGCACCAATTGATAACATAATAATATATTGATAACGAGAGATTTTGCCCTGCACAAAGTGAATCCCGAATAAACCCCAAGGTAACACAAAGGTAACCTGCTGATTTCTTCGCCACTATAATCATGAATGGCCCTGCTGCGTTGTTACATGTCCAAGTCCCACCTTATGCCACACAGAGGGAGTGCCGACTGTACATTCAATTCCTGGAGATTAATTTTACACCAACTAATACCCTAACCATACAGCTGCAGTGATATATTGTTTTAAAGGTATTATATGTAATCACAGTGAGAGAGAGGGAGAGAAAGCACAGCGGTGGTCAAGCAAGCTGAACAAAGCCGTGATTCAGAAGAATAAACAGCGTTATTTCCATGCATGTATTTTCATAATGAAAGTAGCAGTGGATGTCAAGCAGGGCCACGGATGCAGGCACAACCAGGTGTATCCATGGAAACCATGCGGGGCGAAAAAAGCACAAAGGCTGCACGGGAGAAGCCAAGTTAGAAACATGCATTAATGGCACATGGATACATACGATTGAAGAGGGAGAGGAGGAGGGAGGAGGGAGGAGGGAGGAGGGAGGAACTCAGTGTGTCTAGGCCTATTGCAACATAACCAGCGGCTGGTCCAAGGCAAGCCTGAGCAAGCCCTAACTATACATGTAATCAAAGAGGAAAGTGTTAGGCCTACTCTTAAATGTGGTGAGGATGTCTGCCCCCCCCCCCCCCCGATCCGAAACAAGAAGCTGGTTCCACAGGAGAGGAGCTTGATAGCTGAAAGCTTTGGCTCCCATTTGTTTTTCAGAAACTCTATAGCAAACACAAGTAACCCTGCATTCGTAGAGCTCTAGTGGCATGAATAGAGTATTATAACTCGCTATTGTTTTCAGGCAGAGAAACATGGCCTCAGACTTTTGGGGGGGGGGGGGGGGGGGGGGGTGGGTACTGACTCTCACATCGACCGCTTCACACTCTGGGAATTCAGGGACTCCAATCCAACCAACCAACCTGCAATTATTTGGAACAAGAACATGCAACCTCCAGAGACGGCTAGTTAGCAAGGGGGAGATTATGACAAACAAATAATAATAAATGAATAGTGTTTTGAGTTGGCCCTGGAGGACCAAAAGTTAATGGTTTCCATCCAGTAGTCAAAGGCTCAGCATGGAGCCACTTGTAGGTCGCTGGTGGATTTTTTTCCAATCATTGTCACTACTGCAATTTATTGTCTCTTTTGAAACAGTTTCCCATTTTATAGAGGTGAATGTGTGTTTTGATAGTGAAAAGTAATTACGGTGCCGACTGATATGCCCACATGCAGCTTTTTCCTTTTAAAGTTGATTGTTTCAACACGCTTACCAAAGCACAGCACTGCCGTTTATAGCTTTGTTCCTTCCTTGCTTTCTACAGTATTGTTGCCGCAGTAAAATTCCCGACGACGAGTTCTTACCGATAAATGCAGCTAAAGTCTTGTTGATGATTTGGACGTTAGAGAAAACATTTGTCAACTATTGTCAAGATGTTGCATAATCTAAAGCGCATACACACAGCGAGGAGAGTCATCTCACTTTTTTAAAGACCTTTCACAGGTACAGCCTGACACATCATCACTTTTGCCTCTGTGTGCATGCCAGACTGCAGAACGCAGAGAAATCCTCGGTAACAACGTCTTATACTTTACAGTCTCCGCCTGAAACTGTCAAAGTCCATTATCAGCTTTGTGATTGGCTGAAATCTGACTGTTCCCACCTGGCTTGGGACAGTGTCCACTCTCGGTTGACCTCCTTGGCCTGGTCCGCCCCTCCTCATCGGCTTGTAGCTAGCGGCGCTAACAGCTGCAAACAACAGCGAATAGAGCTAACAGTGTTTACTTTGCTGCTATAATAATGCTCTGAATATCATGTAGAGAACCTTTAATGAAGCTATAGTCCTTTCAATCTCCTGTGATTAGAAAAAGGTTGATATAGCAGCTTTAAATAAAGTAAGTCATTAGTTTATAGTGACTTACTGCTCTGAATTATCCCCATTCAGATGTAGTCTTCCTCTCACTTAAACACACTGTAAATGCTTAATTGCCCCCACGAAGGACTAAAAGGAGCTTATTGTACAGCCAGAGTGCCAGACAAATGAATCGTTCTTCCATGAGACGCATGAAGCTGTTCAACCACTCGGCTGATTATTAAGAAAAGAGTTGAAGTGATTCATGCTCTGTGCCAGGTTTTGATTCCTCTCCATTTATGCAGCCATTGATTTCCCACAGAACGAGACCACGGACTGAATAAAGATGTGAGGATATCTGAACATGTTGAACAATTCAATATATAGTCAGAACAGAGTGGCGTACAAGATGTGTTTTTTGAACAGTTTATTCTCAGTTATGGATTTGATATACTGCAGTCTTGTTGATTTTATCAATTTTTCTATATATCTTTTTTTGAGGATCTTAAATTTTTGTGCATTGTAGAAATACATTTTGAATAGGATTTCAACATCACAAGAGACATGTTAGTGTAAAAAAAAAGTATTTAGGGCTACGGAAAGAAAAACATTACAAGAACAAATTCACAGCCCAAACTTCTGTTAACGTCTAAGAGCTAAAAGCTTACAGAGAGTAAGTGGTCAAATTAATATTTAAACGCTGCATTAGACACCTAGCGGGTAACATTTTGTAGAAAAGAAACATCAAAAAGGTACAAAGACAACATTAAAATACCATGAAAATGGGTAAAAGGGTTCATATTCAAGTCAAAACATCAGACTGTACATTAAATGTTTGCTAATTCAGCATACTATCATTGCCGACGTGTTACAGGTAGGCACTGAACAACAAAACAACCAGCGGACAAAATATTACTGATAAAAAACACACACAGAAAATATAATAAGTTATATTGTGTTTTGTTGTTTAAGTATACTTAGTTTGGGGTTATTTAGTTTGTTAGTTCTTTGGGTGAACACTGTGGGCACCTTTGGCTAGATATAGATAGATAGATAGATAGATAGATAGATAGATAGATATAGGAGTAGGTAGGTAGGACCAGCATGCACCGGGGTGAGCCTATAGTCATTTACCAGCACAGGAGAGACGGCGAGAGACGGGAGTTTTCTTTGTTCTTTTTGTTTGCTTTACTAAATAAATAAGAAAAATCTGAATCCTGCATGGACAATCTGCTCTTTCCTGCCTGAGTAAGCTACAAACCACGGTGCATCGGTGGCCTTTGATTATTGTACTACTACACAGGGAACATTACATATTACAGTTCCTTTTTCTTTCAGTTCAGTAGTTGAGGTAGAATGAGAAGAGAGTCCGAACACTAAGCGAATCTATTGTATTAAAAAAAAAAAAAAAAGGCCGCTGCAGGCTGAGATTACAATAAGAGATGAAAAATAGCGAGCAAAAAGAAATCCATAAATGAGATGAGTATGTATTGTGACGTGTGAAGTTGCAGTAGGAATGAGCCACGTTAGCAGCTCTGAGTGGCCATATCTCGGTCTCTCAGACATCATTCTGACTTGGCGTTAGCGCTATTTACAAGTTGGCAACTCAGAACTTTCGATTTGACATGAATGCAGCAGAAGGCACGGCACAACTTTTAGTGAACACCAGAATACAAAGTCTGCAAAATACAATAAATGATTCACCACAGAATGTATTTGTGACCAGGGATTACAGTCAGCTCTCTGTCAGTTTTAATGTAAGAAGTGAGCCAAATGAAAGTACAACACTGAATAAAACACTGAAACGACAATTTAAACGTGGAGGTTTTTTTTGTCGTTTTTTTTGTTTTTTTATGACAACAAAGGACAAGCTTGGCTACACAGCTACTACTTAATACTCATTGAGAATATATGATTTAACAGGATGAACGCTGTTTAGCAGATATACACTTTAATTCACAAAATAGGCACCATGGGACCTGATTAATATCTGTTCAGGACCAGACCTTTGGCTGACGGCTGGATAAACACCCGTACAAACAGGGAAACAGAGTTCATACGGAGACACGCAGGGAGCCTCTGGCAACTTTATTGTCCGAGACGGTGGGAGCTTTTTTTCAACGGGGACCCCCAGCAGGTGTACACCAGCCTGCCGGGGACAGGGTTGCCGCTGCTGTGCATTGCTTTGCCTTTGCTCTTGCTGAGCGTTTGGTCCTGAGACAAACCAAAGGGCCTCTTTTGGACGCAGGCTCTTTCCTGGAGCTGAATGTGGATGGGATGCTGGTGGCCCGCTGGGGTGTGAACGCTCACTCGATTACCTCCCAGCGTGGGCCATAAAGGGAGTAGGAGGCAGCGAAGCTCCCGCCGGAAAGTCTTGTTGAAGTAGAAGTAGATGAACGGGTTGTAGATGTGGGAGCTTTTGGCAAAGAGGGCGGGGAAGACAAAGCCCCCGGGAGCCATGTACTGGTTCTCCCTGTGGAAAATGAAGAGGAAGGACACTACAGCGTACGGCGCCCAGGCTATCACAAAACCCAGGCTGATACAGAAAAACATCTGGAAGAGGAAGTAACAGATTACAGAGGATTACTTCTCCAAATACTTCAGCGCTGTAAAAAGAAAAACAGAATTTTTTTTCTTCTTTATTTTCGCTTGATTCCTTGGAGACTGTCTTCTTTAGACTAACAGAAAGCACCGGTCATGTGGTCAAGCAGCCTGAACAATGGTTAAAAGTTATCTCATAGACTTTCTGTTTGTCAGAGAAATGCAATAAAAAGTTTCTAATGACCCTCTGAACCCAATTTATTATTTGGCAACTCAGAAATGGCTCACATTTGCATGAGGGTTGGAGCTATACGTGTTCTAGGACAGCTTTTATGAAAAATAAAGTTTTCTGCCATCTGAAATGATTTGGATTGTTGTTTGCCTGTATGTCCACAGGATTTCAACACACCATAAATATCTGATACATGAATGGACAGAGAAGAGTGTCAGTGTCCGGATTACTTTTATAGCTGAAGAAAATGTGTGAATATGATGAGTATGAGGCCGGATTTTAGGACATAAAAAGTGTTTTTTTTCCTTCTTAGTGGATTTATAGATGTTTATTCAACACCAGAGCGGATTTCAAGACTTTCAGGGAAAGTCCAGGTGAAGTCACAAGTCTCAAGTCGTAAAGAGAAAGTCTCGCACCACGTCGACTCACAAGTCTTTATTTTACCAGGTAACACCTGAGATTTCGTTTTTGCTTTGTCTTTAAAAGGAGTCAAATCTCAAGTACCTCAAGTTGTAGTCCAAGTCAAGTCTCAAGTCCTGATTTAACATGTTTACAATTACATATAACATGCTGTTTTCCATGAATTTCTGTCTGGAGTGTGAGGAAAACTAGTTAAATGGAAGGAAAGTGAGCTAAATATTCAAAATTTCAGGAAGTCGCTGCTCCTTTGCCAAGAACTGGTCCACATAACCTCAAGAAGACTCACCACGGAGAGTCGTTTTTCAGCGTGTTTCAGGTTGTTGCGGATGTGTCTTGCAGACAGCGAGTAGGAGAAGCGGGACACCTTGTAGAGGATCCGACACTGGGACACCACGATGAGGAGGACGGGAACCATCGTGAAGCAGGCGAAGGAGCAGATGACGTAGAAGGCGTCCTTGGCCGAGGTGTGATAACCCCTCCAGGCGACGGTGCAGGACAGCCCGTAAGGCTCGGGGACGTACTCGCCCCAGCCGAACAGAGGGAAGCTGGACCACACAGTGGCCACGAGCCAGATGACGCAGCACGCTAGTTGGATGTTAGCTCTTTCCAGCCACACAGCTGTAAAGAAAAACGGTTTAGTTATCTGTCAGGAAGTTACATATCGTATACAGTCCGTGTCTCAAAAGCGTTGAAGTTTGCTTCATCAATGTCTTGCCCTGAGTGAGGACTAATGTCAAATGTCAAACTATTTCTTTTTTGACCCGTCTCTCTGCTGTCAACTTTGTCTCCTCTTTGTGACTGAAGTAAGTGAAAGTAAATAGGTTTATGCGACGCTCTCTGCCTTACTTTGCTCCTTCTACACGTAAAAGATCTTACAGTATATTGAGCATCAACAACAACAACAACAACAACAACAGCTGCCCTCACCATAAACCAGGCTGTAGCAGGTCTTCAGGTAGCGGATGATGCTGATGGCGGCGACGGTGAACATGCCGCACAGGCCAAAGATGTAGCAACCGAGGCCGTAGTAAACGCAGGTGGCGTTTTCGCCCAGCCACATGTGGTGGAAGGAGGACATGATGGAGAGCGGGTAGAAGCAGATGCAGGAGAGGAAGTCGACCACTGCCAGGTTGACGCACAGCAGCTCTGAGCCCACCATCTTCCTCCTCCTGCGGTAACAAATCACCAGAACCAGCCCATTGCCCAGAACAGAGAGCACAACTAGACAGAAGACCAAGAAAGAAACAAATTCTAAATAATCTAAATAAAAGCTGCTTTAATGGGCTTTTTTTTTGGACAACAAGCAGAAAATCAGAATTACTGCAACACTGGAAAATAAGCATGTTATCAGGTGCATCACAGATACAGTGACGTAAGTATCATAACTACAGAACACACACGCCTTAGAATTAACCACGAGTGTAATTAGTTTAATGACTGACAGCGGCACCTCAGTGATCGGCAACCTTCAGGAGCTTGGTTGCTATGCCACTTGTCTTACAAACCAGCTGAGTTTAATTACCCCACAATTCTTGATCCCAGCATATGCCGCAAAAGGAATGTTGTTGCCAATCATTGACATGTCATAGATATGAAAATATTGAAGAAATAAATCCAATACAAATCTAATTAAGCATACAGATAATTACCATTTTTGGTCATTTTCTTTCACAAAAAAACAACAGTGGTATTATGTAAACAAACATTTTTGACAGACTTAAAATTCTTAATATTGATGAATATTTGTTAGTTATGATCAGGACTGAATGTGGTTAAAATTCTAATTCAGTGAAAGTGGAAAATATTATGATAATATAGTCGTTTTATTAAGAAGGGGACATGTTGGTCCTGTAAGGTAAGAAGAGGGTTTTATTCATCTTGCTAATCATTGATGTAACGCAGACTATGAACAAATACTTTTTAGTACACAGAAAATAACGAAATAAACATTGACATTATCCAAACAAACAAGTGATGTTGTGATGTCTTTTCATTATGTTGCATTCTTAGTTTACTTATTTTAAGCTCAACTATAATGTTGATGAGTGTTTTTTTTTAATTCTCAACGTTAACCACACGTTTACTGCAACATTCACGCCTAAAGGTGTGTCCGAAGTGCGTCCAGGGACCTTACAAAACGCCAGAGTGTGACATTGTCTGTTTTAGAATAAGCAGCCTCAGTTGGAGCGATGCGCTCTCTAGTTGAACGTGTATGAAGTCTTTCTTTGTTTCTGTGTAAATATGTATTCTAATGAAAGATGCTCCATTTAAAAGCGCAAGAACAACATGTCAGATACATAAATATTTCAATTTGTGCACGAGAAAAAAGATTTCAAAGAAATACAAATATGTGTATGTGCATTAATTGGAACCAAGAGAGTAGAGATTAGAAAACAATCGTATAAACATAATGCCGATAGAGCCACTTTAATATAAATACAGATGAAATAGTGATACATAACATATTACTATGATAAACCTAGCCTATAATCAAATAAAATATGAATTCAATTCTAAAAATAAGTGCTCTTTTCCATCAATTCCAAATAAAAACAGTTTTCTTCCTATTTCAGTAAACTAGTACAACTTCTATATTGTTTATTAAAAGAGTAATTCGGATTGTTTCGCTGTAAAAATACATGTTTGTATTATAAAAAATAACACTTTTAACATATCTTTCTGTGAGGCTTTATTCGTCCGCTATGGCTCAATAAGGAGACCAATTAATCTGCTTTCAAGTGAGACATAAATGAGAGCAAATGAATGCACGTACCGACGGAGAGGATGGCCAGCCCCACGCACATGTCAGCAGCGGGGCTCAGTTTGGAGGTGAAGGCAGAGAGGGTCCGGTTGTCAAAGGAGTTCATCGGATGAAGCAGCTCGCTATGTCGCTGTTTGCGGCTGAAATCCGGACACATAGAGCCAGATGTGTGCACGGACACTGACTTTTACGCAGGTGGATGTGTCACCATGCTAATTTAGCTGCTCCGTGAAAAGCATGGGGTCCTAGCGCGTGTGATCTGATCCAGAAAAAGTCGACTGTCGTGGGGGAAAATTACAGCTCTTACAGGAACTCACAACATGTATGTGACAGGATATGTGATGAGGCTGGACGCAACACTGGTGAACTGGAGAAAAGGTGCACTCAAGTGCAATTTCCCGCCAGGTGTGTGGTTCCCTGAATACACCATTAGCACTCCTTCTGCACTAATGGGCTGTAAGTAAGGTGTGAGCAGCGTGAAACCCCGCGCACATGAAAGCCAGGCGCGTGCACGTGATAGGAAAAGCATCGTCGAGGGAGCATTTTAATCATGAGAATGTAATGTTTTACATTTTAGTTTTTTGAGGTGCCCGGTGTCCTACGCATTGACAAAAGTGAAGGCTTTCAGAACAGCAAACAATTCCCTATATTCACAGACACCTGCATGCACATATTCACAAAGCTATGCATTTTAATAATAATAATAATAAAAATAATACAAACAAGTCAATCACTAAAGAAAAACAATTCACTTTCATGATTGAAAACTTTTCAATGGTGGACAGACACGGAGGTACACACTGACTCACACACGTGACCAATGGCATGATCCTCCTAGTGGAGATAATGTAGAACAAAAATGATGATAAATACAAGTTTAAGTCTTCAGATTAACTGTAGAACGAGTTCATTAATGTTGAAGCTGTAGCGCCTCCAATTAGTCAGTTATTTAAATTTAGCTTCTAGCTTTTTAATTTTCAATATTTAATCTCTCTCTCTCTCGCTCTCTCTTACTCTCTCTCTCTCACACACACTCTCACTCTCTCTCTCTCTCTCTCTCTCTCTTACTCTCTCTCTCTCTTACTCTCTCTCAGTCACTCACACTCTCTCTCTATTATTATTATTATTGATTATTGTAATGGCACATCACTTACTTTGATTGCCCTTGAATGAGCCCTGACACGGTGACAATGATGCATAAATATAAATCAAACATATTGACATGTCACTGATAAAAAGCGAAGGTGGAACAAGTAGCATTAACGATTGCTCACTTCCATCTAGAAGCGTAATGGAGTGCAGGATGAGCGGCGGTGACAGTTTGTGATTAAATGATGACTGCTACAGGAGAATTGATCTTTCTATAAACACCGTGGACGTGTCTAAAGAGCACCGATTACCGTCACTGCTTGCTATCGTGAGGATCTGAGTACTTCTTCCACATAAATAGAAAGAACTTCAAAAGGACATTAAAACGTGAACGTCTCATCCCATCAGATGATTTTAAACTGTATATTTTGGACATTTTTAGAAAAGGTTATGATCGTTTGTTGTGTGACTGGCTGTGTTTTTTTATTTTTTTTATTTCTCGTGCTGTATTCAAATCTCTCTAACCAAACAGACCGTGTGCTCAATTAAATAAAGGTTTTATACAAATTATTAAATTATAACTAGTCAAAGAAATTCATTTGTCATATGAAACGATGTTCTTGCCTGTGGGGCTGATGACAGAACTGGCGCCATCTGTTGACCGCCACGCTGTACTGCAACTCAACGCCAGTGAGAGAGAAAAGGAGAAGAAAAAAAAAGACAGCGGTAGTAATGCTTTGAGTAGAAAGATAAAGTAGACTTTATTTTATGGTGAAACCTAAATAAGATCTGCGATTACAAAACAGGTTCCCCACACAGTTTTTTTTTTTTTTTTTTAAGTTTTTTTTCTTTTAAACGTCACAGAGGTTGGAATGCTGTACTGACAGAAAGGCATCAGAAAAGACTGGACCTAAAAACATGGACTTAGAAGAAGTAAGAGAGCGGGGGGGGGGGGGGGGGGGGGGGGGGGGTTCAGCGGGAACACCATTCAATTTAAAAAATAAGTCACAAGTTGTTCCTATGATCTACGGCAGTCTGATTAAGTTCATGAACATGTTGATCAACTCCCAACGGCAGAAAGGAACAGCAAACCGTGAGGTGACGGTCGGGAGATGCAGGGAGTGAACAGGCATCGATGCTAAAGATTACTTGGATTTTCCTTTTGCTAAGCATTCGTTTTCTTGATATCACTACTTCATGACGAGCCTGTGTTCGGATATTAAAAAAAAAACTAAAAAAAACTCACAATACACAACATCGGCTTCTTGTGAATTGTGAAAACGCCAAATAAGCGGTGAGACGAGAGTAAGTCTTTGCTATGCAGCTTCGACAGTGGACCGTTCATGTTCCTACTGCCCTCCGTCAGACCGAGGGATCCACATACTGAACAGAACACCTTAGGTCGAGTGGCACGTCCCTTTAAAAGTAGCCTCGCAAAACAACATGTGCGCACTCAACATGTGCGCACTCCCGCATCCCGTCATAATCCGTCTGCAAAAAGGAAAACATTGAAAAATATTTGCCTCATCAACACTCCGGAAACATAGAGTACTGTAGGAGTCATGTCTGCGTGTCTTAATCTACTACTTGTAGAGGAATAGTTGGACATTTCGGGAAATACTTGTATTCTTATTCTCGTTCTTGCTGATCTTCTCATCTAAACTCGTTCCTCAAAATATTGAAGCTTTCCTTCAACTCCAGCTGAACGACATACTTTAGTGTAATCTTATAAATGCAGGTGTTTTTTTTTTCACGTTATTACCCAGATAAAAAAAAAAAAAATGTATTTACCAACACCTGAAACACAAAAACAATCTCACAAATGTTCATTCTTACCAAACTGGGAACACGTTTTTAACTTCATAGTCCCAACTAGAGTCACTTTCGGAGATATCAATCCATATCTGGGACTATTACTCTGATTTATCTTTTTTTTTTTTTTTTCTTTCTTTTGGCCATGAACCTCCCATTCTCTATCTCTGACGTGAGACAACCGTCGCTTCTTCTGCTCCTGATAACAGTCCTTTTCTGTACATCAATGGATCAATGTTTAAAGATGGATCTGGTCCCATCTGCCCCCAAATACTCCCAAACACCACGGTTCCCTTCGTCCTTGAGGTTTGCACCCAAGTGTTGGCAGCAACAAGGAAAAGCACATTAAAAAATAGACATCTTTAAATAGCTATTCAGCTTGTCTAAGCGCAGCACAAATCGGGAAAAAAAAAAAAAAAAACATTAAATTCAAGTCATCATTATTTTCTCCCCTCCCATGTATCATACAACGAATATAAACAAACAGAAATAATCATTTTTCAGTTAAGAAACTAAATGTGAATGGATAAATCTTTGATCAGACAAATAAACAATATACTGCAGCCACACTGTAACATCCAAAAATAGTCTTAAATTGAAATATATATATTTTCTGCCAAAGAAATGCTGGCGTCCTAAGTCACTCTAGTAGATTTAATATACTGTTGAGGTGTAATTTGTGTTTTTTCTGTCTCCGGCACTCCTCTCCTGACAGTCCTGAACACGATGTCAAACCGTTACGGAATAAAAAACGGACATCCGGTGTCATTTGGCACGTGGGGCGCCCTCGCCGGCCGCCACACTGACGTCGGGATCTTTGTCGTCTGTGGTGACGGCCGCAGCCTCGGCGCTCTTGTCCTGGTTGTCATTATTACTACTATTGTTGTTGTTGTTGTTGTTGTTGTTGTTGTTCTGGACACTCGGGAGCCCGTGGCTGTTGTTCTGGACCAGAGCGCCGCTGCTGAGCCTCAACTCATCCAGCTTCTTCCACAGCTCGTCCCTCTCCTGCTCCTTCTTCTTCTCCCTGGGAAGACGCAACAAAAACACAAAAATATAACACTGACTACTTTCAATTCAAAGCTTTGAATTTGAAAAAAAAAAGAAGAAAAAAAAAGACATTTGGTACAGCGCTGCTATCCAGAGACTTTGATCTGGCGCTCAAAAAAAATTGAGCTCAAGTGCAACTGTTTGCTTATTATCCTTGAGATATATCTAGAGTCCACTTGTGGCAAATTCAATCTATTGGACATGATTTAGAAAAGGTCCCTCGATCCACAGTCTGGTTTTTTTAAGGTAGTTTGGACCCCGATGAGCCGACAGAGACGCTGCACTCATTCATTCATTCACGTGTGCTTGAGGCGCCGGGGACAGTTTACTGAAAGTGGGCCCAGTATGTAACTTACAGTCCATTTAACTCTGTGACTCACCGTTGCCGTTCTGCTTTGTAGGAGGAAGTCAACTCATCAAACAGCGTGCAGTTCATCTCCATCAGCGTCTTCAGCACGTTGTAGACCAGAGCTACGATTGTCCTGCAACAACACATCAACAACGCATCAACACACATCAACACACATCAACACACATCAACACACATCAACCGGGGACATCGAGGAGAAACTCAGCGTACTCACGATAAGAGTTCACCTAAATAAAAACACGTTTCCAAGAGGTAGCTACAATGAAAACTATTGTCAGAATTAAATTATATTTATGTATCATTTAAGTAAAACTGACACTTTTGAAGGAACTGGATGATGTCACGATCGCTAATTAGGGAATTGGATGAAGTTATTTATTAAGGCTTTGTTCATCTCAAGCAGTAACTGTAACTTTAAATGTGTTATTGCTGTGTTTCTATGTCAATACGCAGCACATATCTTTCATTAATACGAACTCTACATATACAATAATTAAGGAGACATACTGGCTCAAAGAAAACCAGTTATTCGTGAGTACCACAGAAAATGGATGCAGAGGTTTTGTTGCTTCTAGTAAATGACAGGCGTCGTCATGGTGACGTCTCCACGTCTGTCTGTAAAGTGTAATCTTAAGAACAGTCACATGACGGCAGCTTTGTGTGCATCAATGTTCCTTTACTGATGTTTGGGAACAATACGTAGAATCAGATCCACTAGCTGATGAGTCAGCGTTCCGACGCGTTAATGGTCCGTTAGTCAAGACTGCAGCACTTACGGGTTCCAGTGCTCTTTGGAGATTCTGTAGAGGCTACCGAACATGATGGGGAGGACCTTGTCGATGTTTTCCTCGATGAGGCTCAGGATGTACTCGTTATTCCAGAAGTACAGCGCCCGCTCCGCCACCTGCCAGGACAGGAGAGGAAATGAAGATTGCGTTTGTGCCGCTTGATGACCCCTTTTTCTTTTCAAATCGTCGAAGATAACTCGGTAGAAAAACGAAAGTTCAGATGAAGGAGCGAACAAACACGACGGCAATTTCACAAATGTCGGGTCTGAATAAGTGCCCGAGTCTCTTTAAAGTCACGGCAGCCATCTTTAACTTCCTGATTGCAGAATGCGGCTTGTGTTGCGTAAATGGAGTGGCCTAAATAACAGAAACGCCTGTCAGCGTCTAAGACAAAAGGTCGTGGGGTCGATCGACCTCGTCTGCGTGCTTCTGTACCTACCTGAAAGTGCGGATTGGCCACACATTTAGAGATCTGCTTGAACAGCGGCTCCTGGATCTTCTTGAATTGTGTTGGCTCAATGACGTCCAGAATCTCCTCGATTTCCCCCAGAAACATCACCTAATTGGGGACGAGGTGCAGAACGTGAAGCAACATGAGGATCTGGCTGACATACGTTTGAAGTGGATTTCTAGACGTGCTCATTACCTCTTTCTGGCTGCAGGTTTTTGGCCAAAACTTCAGCAGCCCGCGGATCACCTGCACAGAAAAGACAGCAGAGACTTTCATGAAAATTACTCAGGAAATTAAAAAAAACAAAAAAAAAACACACACAACCCCAGTCTGCTCGAGTGGGTGGTTGGCGGCCCATTTCTCTGCAGTGTAGACTCATTTAGTGCTGGAGGCTTTGTGCTTTGAGTGGGAGGAGTGATAAAAATAAGTACCGGTTCAGTAAGTGTAGGATCTTTCTCCAGGAACTGGACCACACAGTAGGCCAGCTGAGAGACACAAAAGAAAGAAGTAAAAGTACACACTGTTCCCAAAAACAGCATCAGACTAACACTGATATCATCTTATCTCGTTATAAATATGTATTTAGAATGAAAACCCTGTGATGAATGTTATTATTCTTATAAACTCCCACTATGGTCGTGTTGATGCATCTAAGACGCACTGAAACACAGTAAGAATCCGTGAAACGGTGCAGTTTCACTGTCAAGCCACCAGGAAGTGCTACAGAACAGAAATGACATCATGACGGTGCTGAATCCTGAACAAGCTGCACATTTTAGTTCCACACTAAAATCCTACAGGATATGAAGCCAGAATGAACGTGATTTATCCAACAAAAAAAAAAAAAAAAAAGAACACAACACAATTCATATTAAAGACAGATTCTCCTACCTGTGCATGGAAAAGGGCCAGTCCTTTAGCCGTATGCAACGGGATGAGCACCTTCATCAGGAACTGCTTGTGCTCGGCCTTCAGAGGCAACGCAAACCCATTGATGATACTACAAACAGAGGAACAGTGTGAGACAGATAACTGTGCAGACACACACACACACACACACACACACACACACACACACACACACACACACACACACACACACACACACACACCACGGACTGTTTGCAGTAAAGCTGTGACACAATAGAGACCAGGTTTCTTTGATACTGATCAGTACAGTTTGTTTTTGTGTGATTCAGTGAGGAAGTAAAGCTAAAGGATATTAATAGTTACAGATTACTTCCCCCCCCCCTCCCTCCCCATTCTTGTGTAGCATAAAGGGACCCTGACAATAAATTAACCTTAATATTAAAAGGATGTTAACGTTACTACTCACCTTCCCAGGATTTCTAAAAGCTCAGCAACACCGTTGAAGTGCTCAGTTTCATAGATGAACCTGCAACGAAAAACAATCACACACACACACACACACACACACACACACACACACACACACACACACACACACACACACGGACCCAACAGAGCACAGGGATCAGAACAATTGATTCAGACCGTTCCCAATACCGTGTTCCTTTCAGATACCGTCTCTCTGAAGGCTTATTTAAATAGCTAACGAAGAGCGACTTGGGGGGAAACGAACGCATCGAGCCGCTCTTATGCAACGTAACGATCCGAACATCATCCGCCTCCTCTGCTTGGTAACCCGTTTCCGTCTCTCGCGGTGCAGCCGTGGTATGCGCAGACAGAGCCTGACAACTGTGGCACTATTTTTATTCTCAGCGGCAGATGGTCAAAGTGGGTGCACGGCGTTCTGCCACCTCGCCTGTTGGAGACGACATCAAGTGCCCCCCGGTTTCAATCATCTACAGCCCATTGTCACGCAGCAACGGGAGCCGTGAAGAACCAACACACTGCCGTAGAGAATATATATATATAATATATATATATATATATATATATATATATATATATATATATATATATATATATATATATATATATATATATATATATATATATATATATATATATATATATATATATATATATATATATATATATATATATATATATATATATATATATAATATATATATATATATATATATATATATATATATATATATATATATATATATATATATATATATATATATATATATATATATATATATATATATATATATATATATATATATATATATATATATATATATATATATATATATATATATATATATATATATATATATATATATATATATATATATATATATATATATATAATATATATATATATATATATATATATATATATATATATATATATATATATATATATATATATATACACGACGCCTCCATCTGAACGGCTGTCCTCCTTCTCTGTTTCAGAAGGCTGGTGTTAATCTGTTTATATTGTAATGCCAATGAGAGAAAATAGTGACAGGAAATCAAAAATAAAAAAGGAAGACCTTGACTGCGGGGAAAGGACATGAAACAATGTTTCCCCTTTTTTAACGTTTCACTCACCGCAAGAAAATGTTGTTGATCTGCTTCCTGATGAAGGCACGCAAACCCAGGAACTTTCCATAAATCCGATGCAGGATGGTCTTCAGGAAGTCCCTCTCCCTTGGGTCCTCGCTGTCGAACAGCTCCAGGAGCTGAAAGGACGAACGCAGCACCTCAGTTTTCAGTCCGGATTCAAATCGAAAGGTTCTTTTTTTCAAAAAAATAATCTTTCATCATGTCGTCTCACCGCTGTGTTGTCACGATGCACTCACACTGTGATTCATTTGTTACCACTGAAGCCTTTCACTGAATAGGATGAACATGAATACATTTGTGCTTATATTATATTTGAAATACTTGGTGGAGACGTTTTCTGGTTAAGTGACTGTAATGTTGCTTTTGCCGTGTGACCATTTCCCCTGAAGCATAATAAAGCTTTCACTATAATACTCTGATATTGACACTTCTGGGAGCTGCGATTGCATATTGTGAAACTAGATCTCTTCTATATCGCCCAGCTCTAGGCGAACATTGAAGAGGACTAGAACACACAGCCAGGAGTAGAGAGGCCTTTTTTCTACCAAGCGTAACAAAGTCACTACGCACTCTGCGAGGACGTCATTTGTGCAAATAAGTGTGAATAATCAAGACATATTATGAGACAAATAAACAGTACAGGCTGAACGCTCGGCATTGTAATTGCATTTGAAACAGCCGGTGTTTAACAGCTATTTACAGCAACATGTGATGAGTCATTGTTACAGTTCTGTCGAGTTCAAAAGGAATGTTTTTCGAGGCTCGCGTCGGCTCCGGAGCGAGGTACTCATCGTCGACCTGCGGCGCACATCAGCCCCTCGGTGACGGAACCCGACGGCCTATTTTTTTTACACCTGCGTAAAATCCAGGGACGGTTTCCATCACCGTGCACAAATAAAACGGTGCAACGCGGGAACGCCGCCGGTTGCACCGAGAGCCCAAACGCTCGCTCGCCGATTGAGGCGCAGATATGCCACCCACCCCCCCCCCCCCCCCCCCCCCCGACGGCAGAGGGTGTTTATTTTTCCAGCTTTACGAGAACTTTATCGACCGATTCAAACTGTTTATTTATGTTGTGGGTTGTGTAAAGGCCGGCCCATCGTTGTACCTTCGCCCCTCGTTTCACCTGCTATCGCAACGGCAGCACTAGTGGCGTCAGATTCATTTACATGGGAAACACAGAGTCTAGATAGAGGGAACTGACACGCACACGCACACGCGCACACACACACACACACACACACACACACACACACACACACACACACACGTAGCTGTTCCTAATCTGGAGGAATGTGGTCACTGTTTACGATGCTAATGCGCAGGGATGCTTTGTGGCAAGTATTTGGTTTACAGTACTTTCACCGATGTGATGAAGTACCTTCATTTGTATTTGCTACATTGACATTCCCATCTGGTATTCTAGCTATCAACACTATTATCAAGCGTACTATAATCAGGATATATGTATATTCATACGATGACAATTTATGTAACAGTGATACGAGGTTTTATTCCCCGACCAGAACTATTTATCTTGAAGTAGAAAACATTAGGAGGCTTTACTGTTCCCAAGAAATAACCCCGAACAGATGAATCAGAAAATGTATCTGCATCTATTTTGATCATGAATTCATTGTTTAAGTTCTTTTTCAAGCAAAAATATAAAAACATTTTCTGGCTACAGCCTCTCAAACGTGGGGGACCAGCTGTCTGTTTTACATCGTTGTAAATGGAATCCGTACTGAGAAGGCAGCAGAGATGACGTCGAACTGAAGTCGATGAAGGACTAAATGAGTAAATAACTTGAATAATCACAAAAGGTCACACTCTTATCTGAGTATTCTGAGCAGTAAATGTCCCCGAAAAACAAATCATTACTCTGCGCCACGTTGCGTCCATCTGTAGTTGGACACAATCACAGAGGCAACTTCCTCATCAGTATTCAGGAAAACAAATTAAGATATCAAGAAGAGCACAGGTCTCCTTCACGGTCAAAATTAATCTCTTAGTAATCGAATATAAACAGTGTGTCTCCGTTCATTTCAGAGTTATGAGAGGAAGATGATCCACTGTGAGATAACCGGGTCATTACTGGAATTACTGCCCCCGTTAACCTCATCTCTTTGATCGCCACGTGTTCTTCTTGACGTGACGTCCTGGCTGCTCTCGTGCTTTGATGTCTTTGGTGAATATGTTTGTGAACATTTGAAGACCTATTCCTGTGCTGCGTGTGTATTATGATAACTTAAGTAAACCAAACCACGGGCCGTCTCTCCACCCAAAACTATACCTCCCGGTTCCCATCGCTCCAACCACAGTCCTCCCTTTTCTCAACCTGCAGAGTAAACAACCGGCAGCTATTTTAAAAGCCGCCCCACGACACGGTCGCATCATGGAAAATCTGTCCAGGCACCTTGGATGTGTCCCGGCCAACATTCCTGGCCCTGTGGACCTCCGCTAGCTGCTGCTGCTGCTGCTGCTTCACATAGGAAGTGAGGCATTCCTGCAGAAGGTGGGTGCTGAGCGAGGGCAGATGTGGCCGAGCTGCAGCTCATTAACGCTTTGACTCAGCTGATGATACGGCAACGTCCCATTGTGTTGCTAATCACAGCTATTCGCCACATTACAAATTATAGTCATTTGAACAACCATCTGTAACAGCCAATGAGAAATATTCCCCAAACAAAAAAGGCAAAAACGCAATAGTTGCAACTTTCAAACGTGAATATTTAGATTTCTAATCCTTCTATGATAGACGTCAAGATGGACTCCATAAACACGTAACGGACAATTCTCCCAATTTGCTGTCATTTTTCATTCCAAAAAATGAAAATCGATTGAAAAAAATAAATAATCGGTAGATTAATTGATAATGAAAATAATCTGTAGTTGCAGTCTTAATACTGTCACAAAACTACCAAGTCAGATGACTATGACTACTACCACTACCACTACTACCACTACCACTACCACTACTACCACTACTACTACCAAACCTAACTGCCCCAGTGAATTTCCAATCAAACAAACTATTTGTTATATTGTAATCCTAATGCAATCTTTAATTAAGAAACATAGATTAATGGCTGTAAGGTCTTGGTTTAATAAAGTACTGTTGATACATTTACACAATCATTATCATAAGTCATGCTAATGATCAGACTCCTACCTGCAGAACAAACTTCTGATCAATGTGGCGCTTTGCAATGCTGGGCTGGAAGTCTGGATTCTCTAGAAAGCGCAGCAGAAACTCGTAGACCAGCTGGAAGACAAACGAAACAGAACAACCAGAATCACCGCCGAGCAGTTGTTTGGCTCCGACGAGCAGTCGAGATGCAGTTTACATCCATGTCTGTTACTACAGCAACAACAACAACAACAACAACACACAATGGGTGTAATCAAAAAAAAAAAAAGGGTGATGAGGACAGACCTGAATGTGAGGCCAGGAAGCCTCTAGAGTGGGTTCATCCTCCTCCGGGTCAAAGTCAGGGTTGTCACTTGGTGGAAGAGTCCGGAATATATTGGTGCAGATCTGGAGGGGAGGAGAAATAAAACCATTAATAAAGGCTTATTAATAATACATAAAAACACATTGTTTAACATGCCAGGAGAGTATGGGAGGAGGAACATCAGAGTTACTCTTACTTTAAACATGCAGAGACACGATGGGTAGAAGAGGAATAATATATATATCTATATCTGCTAAATGCCTATAAAGCATTCAAGTGGAAGTTTAATTAGGTTTCCAGTGCTTCACATGCACTATAATCAAACAAGCTGGTCGTAGCATTATTCAAATACTGCGTCTGTAATTGGTGGGCAATATTGCTCGCCACACGTTCTAATAGCGTGACAAAACCGTTCAGTAAATTTGGTTGCAGCTAATTTGCCCAGGAGGCCAAATAACTCGAGACAAGACGAGACACTGGCATCAGCTTTTTGAGCTGCGTGGCTGTTTTTTTGTGATCGGTAGCTTGGGGGAAAAAAAAAAAAAAAAAAAACGGAACAAAAAGGCGATCACTGTCGACAAAGCACCGCCACCTTTATCCCACCGTGCTATCTTTAGCCAGGAGAGAGTTTGAGAGAGGCACCGGGGAGCTGGACAGTGAGAATATTGTCGTCATAACTTCCGCCCGTCAGTGCCCAAAAAACATTTTGACTTTAGTCGGAGGAGAGGTCTGCTTATTTGGGGTCAAAGAAGCTCCTAGCCAGACGCAGCCCCTTCATACATTACAGCAGCGATGCTTTTGGCGCTCTGACACTCAGGTGATCTAGTTTAGATTTCCACATGGACACTGTAGTCCGATCTTGGCTGTGAGCTGAAAAGGAAATGGTACCCAGCCTGGTCTTGCGCTGCTGTCGCACATCTCCCCCTGAAAGGCCGAATGAGCTGCGCATTCAGAGATGCCCTTCGGCTCGCCGCCGTTGTACCGAGCTGTTATCTGCCTGCTTGTGTCCTTCCTGTTATTTCAGAGAGGTCTGACAGTGTAAGTGCAGTTGTTTCTGGGCTGATGGAAACACCATCTGGACGCAACAAATTGTACAAACGGTCTTACATCCCAGCATCTCGTCAAACAGTGAGAGACGCTGTTGGCTGCCAGCCTGCTTTTGTACACCGTGGAACTTCCGGCTGTTTGCGGGGAGAAGCACTTTTGACAACTCTGCAATAAACGTTGCACATATAAGCATTCACGGCACGCCCACAAAAACGTCTGAAAGTCATTACATTTGGCTTAACTGACCGGCAGCACAAATGTATGATCGCTATTGATCGATTCATCGTTTAGCCACTAAAACGTCAGAAGATAGAGCTAAAAAAGCTACATCCTCAAATTGTGTTTTTTTCCCAATTTGCCATCATAGAAGACGGACTCTAAATATCATATAAAACCTTTTAACGATTATCAATTAATGTGAGCCTCTGACTTGTCTTACTCCAAAGACTCACCTGTTGTGTCATACCTTAGTGACAGGCCTAGGTCTACTGTATTATTCGGAGGGCTTGTGACATCAGTACTGAATGTTTTGCAGGCAGTAGAACAAGCCTCTTGTCTCCCTTGGAATATAAAAAAAATCACATAAGTTGACGTGTCGTCTTTTCTCTAGATATATCACAACACCACCTTTCACCTGGTGCGTGACTGAACCACCGTTTTGACCACAGCCATAGATACTTTACATAATCATCTGTATGCAGATGCTGATAATGAGGCAGATACATAAATCAGTGGGGCCAGCTCTCTCTCCGTGGCACACCACTTAGCTGTCCCTGGTGTGAGGCCTCGTCATTGGCTGAGCTCAAAGCAGATGACTCACAGAGCGGGTTGCCAGGCGGGACATCGTGTCTCAGCGTGATGACCATTTTTTTTTTTCCAGGAGGAGAGCTCTGAGGCCAACAACGCAGAAGTGCTCTGGCAGCCCATCTCCATTGAGGGTATTAATCTGTCCATTTATTGGCCTTTCGGCGGGAGGCGCACAGAGAGAGAGACACGAGGCGAACGCACTGCATGAGACGACGGTGACGAGTTGAAAGCCGGTTGTTCTTAAAAACGATGGAAACCCAGGTATCCTGGTGGCTCGCTGATGGAGCTGCTGCAGCGGCTGTGACACACGAGCCATGACGACAATTAAGGTACTTTAAAACCCAGAGCCTGTTATTGCTACACTCTCCTCTCAAAACTCAGTCAGATCTGAACACATAACATATACATTATACTATATTATCTAGAATGTCCATCGCAATAAAACATCAATAGCTCTGCGTAAAAAAGGCGCTCCTTATTACTCCAGAACTTTTCTTCAGGTTCAAAGTAATGAAGTGATAGCTGTCTGTGCATCCATCAGTACTGCTGATGGCTCACTTGGCAGCTTGTAATGGTGCCAATTGGTCTAAATGTAAATAAACAGGGCAGACGTTGTAACCCACAGCTAAGTCAATGACTCCATGGCATCATATGTACTGTACGCTGTATACATGGGGGGGGGGGGGAGGGCAACCTCTGGTTCTGACAAGTAAAACGTGCATTCTCTCTACTGGCCAGCAGGAGGCGACTCCTCTGGTTGCAAAAAGAAGTCAGATTGTATAGAAGTCTATGAGAAAGTGACTCTACTTCTCTCTTGATTTATTACCTCAGTCAACATTGTAAACATGAGTTTATGGTCTCAATCTCTAGTTCAAAGTCTTCTTCAACAAAGAGCATGGTGTTCATTTAGTGAACTATGTTCCATTGAGAGTAAAACAGACCGTAAAGTGGGGCGTGCTTTAGGGTGGGCTTACTGCGATTGACAGATCGCCGACGTCTCTACGTCAGTCCAAACATGGCAACTTCTGTTCATTGGTTGCAAAAAGCCAAGATGGCGGCGGCCAAAATCGTCGAAATCGATGCTTCAAAGCGGCATTTCGCACGAAGACTACATCCACTTCTCACATACAGCCTATGTGTACACAGTGGGGACTGTAGTATTATCTATCTATCTATCTATCTATCTATCTATCTATCTATCTATCTAGATGGAGGGTTCTGTCAGGAGTCCCAGATGCACACTGTCTGCACACAATAATGGGTTACATAATCCACCACACAAGCATTCGGCATATTTAATTCCCCCAGTCGCTTCACAATGCCAGAAAATAACTACAGTTGGACACAACAAGAGAAAATATTGTAGGAGGAGAGCAAACAAGGGTAGTGTGTGAGAAAGAGAAAAAAAAGGAAACCGTGATATGTGTGTAAAAGTCATGTAGGAGGGTCCAAAAAAAGGCTGTTTCTAACTGACAATGCTGTGAGTGAGGCCAGAGTACACATGCTGACGACAAAGGAGGCTGTAGCTCTGAATGGGGTCAAACTGAGGGTGGCAATAGTAGCAACAGTAGCAACTAACACCTAGCAACACAGAGAAAGAGAGAGGAAGAGAATGAAGCATTGAGCGCAGCATTAGCAAAAAAAAAAAAAAAAGGGATGTAAAATGTGGGAATTAAAGCAAATAAAAGGGGAATTATAGCTGAAAGATGCTCTCTTCAACTAACCCTGCTGGCTATTCACACATCTCTGGCACAGATAAGATGGAACACAAACAACACTGTCTGAGCGATGAAGAACACAAACAACACTGTCTGAGAGATGTGATTTTCTATAATAAGCACTAATTATAGAATTGGCAAATAAGGCGAAGCCTCCTTTCACATAGATGAGAAACGGGGCCGTTTGTACTCCTGACAAGCTCAGTGATCAAAGCAGCCCTCGCTGCGGAGGAATAATGGACGGCACTTTAAACCCTCACCTCTTCATTATAATGTGATGCCAAGCATGGAGTATCCGGGAGAGCTATTATCAACCCCAGCCTTCCGAGTGCAGCTGCTATTTTGCTTAACCTCGTTCAGAACACCGTCTGTAGGCCAGGACCGGGGTTTCTCTCGAGCTCGACCCGCGTCCCTCCGTCCTGCCCGTGAACGGGTGAATGAGATGACCAGGGAGGACCGCGGACAATACCTAATTTCGGCTACTCGAGTCTTACAAACCTGCTAACCCTGCTAGAGTGGGAACCAGAGCTACTCCAGGTTAAGGAGCTCGTTACACAGTCGCCGACCCGTCTCTCTCACACACGTCCGTTTGTACTCTTTCCTGGTCGTCTGTTTTTTCCCGCCGAAGCGCGATTGAAAAAAGAAGAATTATTCATTTCAATAATTATTTAAAAATAACCGCTTGTGGTTAGTGCGATGTATTGCTTTAGTGCGAGTACATCCGATCACGTGTACGTTCGTTACTTTGGACTGCTGTGTACCGTCTGTGTCGGCACATTGAAAGGTTAATCATGCCACGTTTCAGACACGGCACAGAATCCTAATATATCCATCCTGTAATCACCACAAGGTCCGATGTTTCTATTCAGGAAAAGATCCATGATGGGTAAACTCGGAAAACAAGACCCAGTATTGTAAAATGAATCATTATTTAGTGTTTCTTCTGTTCATTTGAGCTCTTTTTTTGTTTGCTGCCGCTTTACCAGCTCCTGACAAAAGTGACGGTAGAGAGAGAGAGAGAGAGAGAGAGAGAGAGAGAGAGAGAGAGAGAGAGAGAGAGAGAGAGAGAGAGAGAGAGAGAGAGAGAGAGAGAGAGAGAGAGAGAGAGCATTTATTTGAATTCTGCTATGGAGACATAGCCGTGTCCTCGGCGTGTGTTTTGGTTGCTTTGAGGGTGGGACCGCTACGATAACAGTGTGCAGCATGTTGCTAATACACACTGTATCTTAAACACAAAATGTTCCAGCAGATTAAACACTGAATTAAATGTTAGATGGCCGACAGCGATACCTGCCAACTTCATATTTACTCTCATATTCCATGTTTGCGTGGCCTCCCTGCTGCGAATGTTTGGCAACAACTGAAGCACCATTACTGTTTATGATTATCATCTCATTGGAAATGGCCTATTTCTTGATCACTGTAATTAAGACGTCTGAACCACATATAGACAAATTGATATTAACCAGAGCTAAACTAAATACTTTGAGCAAATGTGCAGGAGTAATGCAATAACGCTTAAAATGTAAATACACCATATTATTAAAATGGTTAAAATTGCATTGTTCTGTGGTCATTTAGTGCAAGAACACAAAGACTTCATTTTGCTACCTACTGCAGATCAACTGCTTAAACCAAGTTATTGCCTGAACCTGAAAAACACCTTGAGAGACTATTCATTCGATAGTTGCGAGGAACGACCTGGATTAAGAGCGTGAGGACTGATTGAGCTGTGCTCAGTCCTATCATCCTGATAATCTGCAGCGTGGAGTGAATCACTGCAGCGCTGACGGTCCTGTAAATGTTGCCCATGAGTCATTACTGTCGTGTGGGAGGAAACGCCTGCTCCTATGAACACACACACACACACACACACACACACACACACACACACACACACACACACACACACACACACACACACACACACACACACACACACTATGCTGGCCTCAGGTGTACATCTCCAGATAAAACGTTAATAAAACATATGACTTCATAGGATTACTGAACACTAAAATGTAAAATTTCACATGCCACTCTTCAACAGGCGTCTTTCTTCTCAGCATTGTTATCGGGGTGAGCGCAAGAAAAATGCTTCAAAATATTGAAGAATACATCTAATTCATGTCAAAAAACTCTAACAATCACACCAGACTGATGCATACATAATGTATTTATATAGTTCTAACAGTTGAAATTATGACAATTCATGGAGGAACTTTATAGTTTCAATATTGTAAAGATGTCTCTTTCATAATACATGTCCTCAAATACTTGGAAAGAATCTCTGCACCTGAATTTGTGACGATGATGGAAAAAAAAATGGCGTACATAAACAGATAAATCAGCTGTTGGACAGTTATATGGAAAAATCGCTCCGTGCTTGACGATAATCATGTGACCTGCATTCCCAGAAGAGCGCTGCTTCTTGGGGTTTGGATTCAAGAGAGCAAAAGAGAGAGCCTTTAGCTCACTGCATGTCATTTAGGTTTTAACTGAGGTTAGACGTTGGTCTAAATCTTAGTCGGTGGATTATGTTCACGCCGTGACCATGACTGTTAGAGCGCCTCAGCCTCAAGCCTCGGGCAGACACAAGGTTAGCGGCGTTTTCCTTTCTACTGGTTCGTGTCGTCATATAAGCTTTCAACAGCGGCGACTGCTACTAGAAGACAGTGTTGAAAGACAGCAGCTATAACTCTCATAAACAGAGAAAATAAAGACGGTGTCGGACATTACGAAACGCTATGGACTCTGCATGTGCTGTATTTAGAGGGTGAGAGAAAGAAACGTCAAACTACGCCCAGAAATATTGGGCCTTTCCTGTGGATGTTGTGCTCGAGTGGAACCAACATTGCGACCGCTCACCATGTTGGTGATCTCCGGGTACGTAGTCTCCACCAGCACCCCTCTGTTGGTGGAGACGTAGTCCACGAGCTCGTTCAGAGTGGCCCTCTTGATCTCCTTGCTTTTCAGGTCCATCACGGAGTCCAGGAAGTCGAAGAGCATGCAGCACTGCTGGAGCTTCTGGGTGAACAGCTCCTGCTGCTCTGTGGAGGGAGCATCTGGAACCACACAGAAGAAAAAGGGAAACACACTGAGTCACTGCTCATATTCATATACACACACACACACACACACACACACACACACACACACACACACACACACACACACACACACACACACACACGCATAATGTGAGGATCTATGCAGACAGGTCACAGATGAGACAGACGATAGTTCCCCTCTGTGGTAGGAATTTATTAAAGGCATGGGTTAAGATTCTCTTTTGTTTCATGAATCATAAATGATGGATTAAAGAAAAGAAAAGTCCTACAAATGTCCTAAATTGTTGTTGTTTTTTTTTGCACACTGTTACATATCTAACTGAACAGCTGGACAAACAGACACAACAATGTATTTTGCCACACAGAGGATTTGATGGTAAAGCCTTTTATGGATTAGACGGTGAGTGTGTTCGGGGGTTATTAGAGCTGTCAAACTTGACCCCCAGCTAAGCTATAAACAGCATTTGGCAGCCGTCCACAGATGCTGTGACACACTGTACAGTGATGTTCTGTTCCAGCCCGGCAGCAGACACAGGACTCTCTCTCTACTGGTGGAGCAGTAAAGTGAACCACCGCTGCAGGTCTGATTCACAACACCTCCAGAACCACAGGCCCCGGGTTCTAGGGTTACGCCAATATAGATGCCAGCCGGGACACTTGTTGACATTGAGGCGCTAATTAATGTCTTCACGTCTCGTGTGATAACTAAGCTAATAAAGCTTTTTATTAGATAGTTTTAATTATTTGTTTAACTTCTTTTTGGTGCCGTTTTCTCTACCAAAAACAGACACCGCTGGTGAAGCAGTTCTCAATATACTTAAAATAGCTATTATAATAAATAGTATTAATATGCGTACAGTCCTAAAACACTACAATAATTTGTCAATTGACAGAAATTTGATTGTCAAATTGTTTTGATTTGTGAAATAAAAAGCAAAAAATGCACAACAGCTGTTGGCTCCAGCTTCTTAAATGTGTGAACTTGCTGCTTGCTGCACACGCACACACACACACACACACACACACACACACACACACACACACACACACACACACACACACACACGTGCCTTCACTCTTCAGCGCTCTAGAGAGAGGGGTCGGGGTGAGAAGTGTCGTCGTGTTTCTTATTGAGCAGTATTACGCAACTGAAAAGGCATTAGCCATGAACCGGTGCAGCATAGAGACAACGCGCAGCCAGGCACAGCCAAAATATTCACACTGCGCCTCACACCTCGTGAAAATGTTCCAGTGGTGTTGACAGCTGACGAAGTACTTATGCAACTGAACTCTACAGGTCAGAGCGCCGGCTGCCGCTCGGAGTCAACTCAATATCAGAGTGGAACTGCACCGATGCTCGCTCGTTAACGCGCCAATTTGTCTCGATGCCAAATTTCCGAAAGTATCGAATCTCAAAAGGATCCCCCCGTTCAAAAAGGGCAGGCGGAATACCAAGCAGGAAGCAGAAATGAAAGACGGAGATGGACTCGCTCGTCTAGCCTCAAGTGGCCGTTTGTGGCATGAAAGCAAATAAGCGCATTTCCCAAAAAGTTGAGATACATCGTTAACTCTCTCGGCTCTGAAGCTCTTTTGTTTTGTGGATATCATATCTATATTTTCCCTATAAAGCATGCTATGCTCCACGCGTCTTTCCCGATAGGTCAGGTCACAGCTCAGCTTCCCTTGCTGTTTCTGCAAACAACGCAGTCAACATTCACATATTCATAATGCGTTTTCAAATCACTTCACTTCTTAACGGGGAATTGTCTCTCTTCCCCCCCCCCCCCCCCGAGAGGAGAGTAGGCCGGGGCCTGTTAGATACAGTCTGACATGGAGATGCTCTTACCGACGTGGAGCTATTTTTTGCCTTTCAGATACAGATGCATGAGCGCACAAATTCCTCAGGGTGCAAGGAAGGAAAATATTTCCACTGGAGCTATGAGGCTATGTATGAAAACAAAGAAGAAGAAGAAGAAGAAAAAAAACACACTTAGGACATCGGGTAGAAAATCCAAATTAATCCAAGCTGCATACTATCTGCGTGGATTTAGTTGCAGAGCAGTAAATGCTTGTGGTAATCTGAAGGATGGACTGCGTATTCTGACTGCTGTCTCTTACACAAAAGCTTCAGGAATCACTTATCTGTACGCGATGCCATATCATTTCATAACCACACACGGACGATAGACAGTTGCAGGGTTAAAAAAGGAGGAACCGTTACAAGCACAGGATGGATGATTATTCCTTAGAGTAAATAACACAAAAGGGCTTAATTGTGTCTCTTGATCTCTTCAGGCATTGGTGTCCTATCGCTGAACTACTGGATCTTTTAAATACAAATGATTCTACTGAGAGGAGCTCTGAATTACAGGTTGTGCCATTCATCACAGACCTTTCGAATAGCTCAGAGATGGCAGCACGACCTCAAACGACAAAAAGCGATTAAGAACAGAAGCGGTTGCAGGTGAAAATGGAATAAAAACAACTTTTACAGGGAACTTGAATGCACAATGTTGTGATCACCCACAGGCTTCAAGCACATTAGTGTTGCTGGAATAAGATCCGAGAAGAAACACACACACACACACACACACACACACACACACACACACACACACACACACACACACACACACACACACACACACACACACACACACACACACACACACACACACACACACACACACACACACACACACACACACACACACACACACAGCATCTACTGAGGCCTAAAATAGGTTGGAGCTTTTTCTGTTCTTGTGTGAAAAAGAGCGTAGTACTAAAAGAAAACATAGCAGCTGATCTGCTCTGTGTTTAGCTTCAGCAGACTAGATGCTGCAATGTTCAAAACCAAATGTTGCATTAGCTATTGTTAAGAGGGAGTACTTTTACCTTTAAACTCTCCGCTGAATATAAATAGATGACTGGATCTATGTTGCAAGAGACGGTACACTTAAAAAGTAATTTGCAGGAGCAATCTGGCTTAAAAAATAATATCCATTGAGCTTTAATATTTCACCGAAATTAAAGTCCGGTTCCATATGTCGTACGTTTCCATTTTCTATTCATTGCGTCTTTGACTTTTATAGAAAATAGAATTAGTGGCTCCTCAGAAACGCACACAACAAAGACCAGAATGGTTGACAAAAACAGGAAATGTGATCTCAGCTCTACCACCACAGCACTGCAATTAACCGCAGAGAAGAGACAAATATAAAAAGGGAAAGACTTGAAGAAAAGAGGAGAAACGCAACGGATGCACAGTACAGGGCCTTCTAAGTCACTAGAGCTCCACTCATCCGAACACCTACAGAAGATGTTGAGTGAATGCAAGCGTGTTCAAGGTGGAATACAAACATGTCTTATTAATTAAGGGTCTCTTCAGACCTCGGCTGAGAGACCTCATATTCATCTCGATTGTTTGGATCATCGTTAGAAACCCAGGAACACCATTTTGAGATGTACGTGTTATTATTATTTTGATTTAAATAGCAGTATTGAGAGGAATTGAAGAGGGAGCGTTGTGAATTAAACTGCACTAACTTCTGTGATGCGTTTAAAATGTTTCCATCATTACATGCATCCAGTGTTTTTGAAGTATGAAGGCTCTAATTCGTGTACACAGTATGATGTTCTATTCAGGTTTTTTGGGACGCTTAACACTTTTGACTATGTCTGTACTCCTTCCTAGTTGAGGATTCAAAAAAGGTAATTTATTTCCATTATGCAACACATGGCTGCACAACGAAATGCATTTAATATGCATCGGGAGCAATGTAAATCTCTCTGGGCAATATGGCCGACATCTTAACATTCAAATGTTTTAATTGCTTTTTCTAAGCAGCTCTCAGTAGACCTGAGGAAATATGAATGCTAGAAGTGCCCTGAATACATTAAATGTTCTTAAATATGTAGACCTCTTTGATCTTAGAAAGACAAAAGTACACAAATGTACCTGAAACATGCAGGGTGACGGGTTTTCAAAAAAAGATAAATCAATTTGTCCACAAATATGTTTGAAACCAGTAGCCAGCTTTCTCCGCATCATAACGTAACTGCAGTTATGCAACCACTTTCCATTTCAACGTGGGATGTCCCACTGCCCCAATAACTGATGTAGAGGTCAGAGGTCACAGGAAGGCATCACTCACTGGCTGCTTTTGTAGCAATCGTGTGGATTCTTCTCAACGCAAACTCAAACCGGCAAACATGACTTGTGTGAAAATGATGATTATATATAATTATTCTAATTATAAAAATAAATTCACAATAATAAACTGTGTATATAACATGCTGCTGAAACTGTTATGTTCTTAATACAATGAGAAAGTACTGCACATGTATTAAATTCACACACAAATAAGCTTATTTCATATAGACTAATTATTCAATTACCAGAAAACATGCGATATCATACTGTTACCAAGATATGAAATGACCGCCATCATGAGACAAGACTTTGCTGCTTTAGGAACATTTAATGTAGATAGTTTGTCTGAACTCTATTTGCTTTTTCATGACCACTGTTAAGTAGAAACAGCATGTTTATTTAAATCCAAAATGTAATATATGAAATCTCAGTATTAAGCTTTAATATTCACATGGGCTCATCTGACTTTGGCACAACCATAAGCACAGATTTGTAGTGTGAACATATAAACACCATGATGGTAGAAACACTGGTGGTCTTGACCTATTCACAGTTAAATATACGACAAACAAAACATTATTTATAGTATACTTCAATTCCAAACGTGCTTCACACTGATGTCTGCCCTTCTGGTGGCCATCAACATTTCAAAGAAGCACGGTAAAGCAGAAAGAAACCAAAACAGAGTGAAGTATGCAGGTCAGGTGACCTCTGCACAGCGACAGATTAGTCCTGTTCAGTGTTTGTCAGTTTTAGTTAGACTTGTCTCGGTTTTACACACTAAAAGGTGACCCCTATAAAGATCTACCTAGATACAAGTCCACGATTAACAAACAACAGCGCGTTATGTTTAAAAAAAAAAAGCCCACAAAAAAAAAATGGTATAAATAAACAGGAGGGTCAGTCCGCCGTCGAGCAAATGTGAACGCTGACGCGTGACGCAGTGAGGCCGCGCTGTTCATGCTGCAGCTGTTGAACTGGTTGGGTGAGGTGGTGTTACACGCACAATCAGACTTGTCTCCACATTTGTTTGGAGTGCAGATTAAAGTAATGCTGGCACAATAACCGCAAAACTGTTTTAACGAGTAACTAAGACAATGCAGGCCACATGCAAGATTGAAAAATAAAGAAACTTTGTGTCGCTTCGTCTACGGTACTGTGTGTGTGTGTGTGTGTGTGTGTGTGTGTGTGTGTGTGTGTGTATAAATAAAACAAGTGCTGTATCTGCACCACAATCCAACATCACTAAGAGAGCAATAGCAGAGCAGGGAATAAAGACCCGACGAGACGTTGTTGAGAAGCAATAAAACAAGTAAAGGCAGAGCGGTTCTGCAACGATTTCAAGCCCAACCCTGATTCCAATTTTTTCCCGGGCCTGTCATCCCACATAACAAACACCCTGGTAGCTTTCCCTCTTACGTTTGCTAGAAGGGTGTGTTTGTTTGTGAGAGAGTGTGTGTGTGTGTGTGTGTGTGTGTGTGTGTGTGTGTGTGTGTGTGTGTGTGTGTGTGTGTGTGTGTGTGAGACACCATGTGGTTAACGCATGTGGTTTTAGCCTGTCCTAAAACACTATTATTATTCCAATAATAACAAATAACACAATGTAATCATATCATAGAGGCATGACAAGATTTCAATGTAAATTCAATAGATGACAATACGAAGTAGGGGTGTAGAGATGAAGAGACGCGACTCGGAAAAATCAATACCAGAGTCTTAGATGCGGCTACGTTGCTACAAAACTCTAATTTTAGAGGAATCGGTGAAAAATGGAAACATCTGTCATACAACAATACATAAAAGGTTTGAAAAAAAAGTACAGAATTCACCCTGAAATGTACATATACTGTATACATACATACATACATACATACATACATCATTCCCGAATAATGATGCCTTACATCTAATTTCTACAATTTCCCACCTCACCATCTGCATCGGCAGCTTCCTCCGTCTCCATGTGTGCATCGGGTCAAAGTTTCAAAGTTTCCGTACAAACTTTACCACCATTCACCACCCTGAGACGGGCGTGCCGGTGACACGAGTGGTACACTGCAAACACGTGCAATCAAAGAACGGAGTGTGAAACATTAGAAAGGCAGCAATCGGGGCAGTAAACCGAACGCTGCTGTCGGCCAATCGGCCGCCAGCAGGACGGTTATAAGTAACAGCTGTTGCGGCCAACAGGTTTGTTTACACAACTGGAAGCTTCGGCAGCTAACCAGACATTATTCAGAGGTGGTTTAAGAACAAAAAGCAGACAACAAGAACTGTTTTCTTTGTCCGAGAACGACAAGACTTGAAAGGGAAACTAATCTTCAGGGGGTTTAGTTGTATTTTCTACATTATACAGTAATCCAGCTCGTCTAGCAGCCCCGGTTCACTCGTATAACCTCTATTGCTCTCGACACTTGAGCATGCGTTACAGTTGTTGAGAAGGTTCCAGGGTCTCAAATGTTAAAAATGTGCTGCTTTTCTTGGTCTGACCTTACAGTAAAAGTAATATTTAGTAGTTTTAGACCGTTGGTTGGACAAATCAAAACTTATTAAATGATGTCACCTTGTTCTAAACCGTAACGGGCTTTGTCACCGTTTTCTTATGTTTCATAGACAAACAGGGTAAACCATAACAAAAACAAAATGCTAGCTGCAGTACTAGCCATCACCAGTAGGAGCGACACAAGATATATGCGCCGTTATTATATGGATCACTTATTCTGGCATAGCAGAGATTTAAATGTCACATGAAGCACAGCGTCTGTCTAACTCATGAGAATACGCTCCCTTATTTACGCTAACACACACACACACACACACACACACACACACACACACATTCTAATAGAAGACTGGTGAAGAGATGAAGATGGGCAGGAAACATTTCTGAAAGTATACTAATCGTATGAGAATGTGCTTCGCTGCAGCTTTTCGCTGTGGTGGGGAAATTAAAACCACAACCAAGACATTTTTTCCTGAGACGCCAATTAGCTGCTGAAGAAAAGCCAGCGGTTGAAGGAGGAAGACGCGCGTCACGGCTGAGCACAGATTTTAACACAGTTTCCGTTAAAACTGTCATCTGATATCTCCTACCGAGCTGCAAACGCTCGTCCTCAAATCAAATGTGTACAGCAGCAAACATCCGACGTGAAGCACACAAGTTACTCGACAAGAACGGAACTTTCACAGCTGCCAGAGGCCACAATTATGAGGACGACATGCATCACAGAAGCTTTGTCCCGTTACTTCCTGGAAAATGATTAATTGATTTGAAATCTGCTGGCAGGAATGATGGAAACAGACTGTGCAGCACAGACTTGTCAATCAATAATAGGCCGAAAAGAGGGGAGCGTGTTTTCCATGATGAGCCATCGCTGAAGGTTGGTGTAATCAAAACTGGCTAATTTTCAAGTACATGTTGATTTATTTTTGATGAATCATTGAGGCTACAAAACGTCAGAAAGTAGTGAAAATGTCCGACGCAACCTCCAAGAGTCCGAGGTGACGTCCTCAAATAATTTTTTATCCAAGAGAAAAGCAGCAAAACCCAGATTTTGAGAGACCAGAAGCATTGAAAGTTGGAGTTTTTTGCTTTTAAAAATGGCATCAATTATGAATCAAAGAGGCAAAGTCTGATGAATTGACTCAAGCGATGTCACCGTGGGGAGAGGCTGAAGAATGAAACGTTAGAATTAGAAAGAAGAGAGCATTCCAGGCCCGTGTAGCTCGCTCTTCTTCTCTGCTTCAAACTAGCCGCTCCAGAACACATTAGCCGCTACTAGCGCAGCGCAACAGTCGAGTTGCATTGTGGGCAATGTAGGCCGGCGCCAGGTTTTCACAAGGAAGAAGGATGGATGGAATACAAAAGATAAAAATCGGTGGAGTACTCTTGTAAAAGATGTAAGAAATTAAGAAATAACAGATGATTAATCAATTAATCAGTAGATATTCTTGAAACCAGATCAAAACACAGATTTTATGTTATGGAAATAAAACTTTGGAGAAATAATGCATCAGTGCTGCATTCAAACTATTAACAAGAACCACCACACCGCCCAAACGCAGGCGTAGGTCTAGTTAGGAACCCTGTCGGAGCTCAAAATGTCACCGCAGTGACAGAAATATCAACCTAAATGAAGCAGAGGCTGTATTTGGAAAGTAAAACCTTTCTCAAGGCTTCTGGCTGCCATGGCAACAATGTTGGTCTCAGAGTGACTCATCTCTTCAGTGTCGATCACACAACAGGAGCTCGAAGCTCTCCAGCCTCTCCATGGCAGGAGGGAGGAAGCATCTCTGCAATCTAGTAGGACCCGAAACCTCTCTTCGTCACTTAGCATCTCCATTAGTTTGTTTCCATGAATCCAACAAAAAAAAAAAACGACAGCTCCTCCACTCAGAGACGGTTCGAGGTGACAAAGATATTCATTTTTCAGTTTGTACTAATAAGGATATTTATATCTAAACCATTCCGACAAATGAACACCGCAACGTATACCAAGTGTGAATGTGGCCTCTTTGTACCCACAGACTCATATAAGATATATAAATCATGAGTCATACAATGCGTTTGCTACTAGGCAACAGAAGGTGAATCAATGAACGACTGTGACTGCTCCTAAAAACAACATCAAGGTGAGGCCCAAAGGTTGTCGTATGTGAAGAGAAAAAAGAATCTATGACCTCCGTTTCATTGTTGTTGGTCTTTAAGTTTATATATATATATCAACTTTTGTACATATATTCGTATTTATATTTGTACATAGTAGTTAAATGTTTATGCTGAATTTAATTTTTGTGTTTATTTGTATATTCTGTGAATGTTCGTTGAGAGCAACGGGAAATCCAGAGTCAAATTCCTTGTATGCGTATTTGTATGTATTCCTATATATTAATAAAATGAAGATAAAATCGCTCAAACATGGACTAGACCTCCGGAAAGCACACAGAGGAACTCACATTTATTTCCTGTGGGATCGTATCCATCATCCATGACTCCACTTGTGTCTGATTTTCATGAGGAACCGGACCACAGCGGGCCGTCGTCTCAAAGTACGTGTGCGTTTGCATTTTTTTTACGCTGCGTCCCACGACTCTAAAGTGCACGACTCTAAACACAAAGTCGTGCACGTGGAGAGACACACACAATCTGACCACTGATCAGGAAAACTCAATGGTAACGTCCTCATGGCGTGATCATTTACAACTGTGTCCGACTGCCACAGGAGAGAAAAAAAAAACAGAAAATCAATCTGAATCAATCTGTGATGAGACACAACAGACTCCAGACTTTACAGTACGGGCGATGCAACGTCACAGTTATGTAGTTCCAGAGTCACTCCTGCTGATGTATTGATGGAGCAGCCTGTAATGTAAGCCTCGGGTTTGTTACATTCTGAAGCGCTAAAGTTTTTCCATCTGGTTGTTGGATAATGGCATTGTAACATTATTGCTTACATTATACTTCCATGTCATCTTTTTTCTCCCGCTTTGCTGCGATTTGTAGGAGCTCTCTTGCAACGTTTCAAACTAATCCACTGATACAAACGTCCCTAAACCTGATAAGAGTCGAGCTTCTAGCTGCCGTTAGCTCAACACTTCGGTGTCCGTCACGAGCCAATAGCTCCTCCTCAGGAAACACCGTCCAGCTCTGCCAATAATTAACTACACAACTTCAACAAAGAAGTGACAAGTGGTTCGATAAGCTCTTTAAAAGCCTGTTTCCTAAGTGGTATTAATATAAATAACATTCCACTAATACTCAAAACCATTGACTTCAGAGTGCACACAGGCTAGTGCACTATCAAAAAGAAGATTTGCATCCCTTAATAAGATGTACCTCATTATTTCATCAGCAAGGGCTTTATGACTTTGATGTGAAAGCCAGGTGAATAATCTGTATTAAAAATACCCAAAAAAGAACATAACTGATATCTATATTTTCTTAATTCTACAGCAGCGATAGTCACCATGACGAGCGTAAATCACCCTCAAGCTTATGGTGAAATGAAGTCGGATGATTGAGCCGTCACTGTGACGCTCGTCAACACGTCGGTTGCTGCCGTGCTGGTTCTCGTCCGTTCTGGGTGTTGTTGAGGTGCAATGCTCTCGTTTGGGAAAACTAAGTGTTTCAAATTCCTATAGCTTCTTTTCACTATCTGCTCTCCAAAATGCATCATACAAGATTTAAAAAAAAAACCTAGACACTACATTTCCTACAAGCTGTTTAAATTGAAATGAAAGCAGTCGGAACTCATGCGTGACATTTTGTTTTCGTCGTCTTGAGAAGTTGCATCATGTTAAAAACTACTTGACCAGGCAAGTCAAACTGTGCTTGTTAAACCAGTAACATCAACACCGGTGATAAGATGTTGAGGCTTGTCTGAATAATTCTGTGCAAATTACTCATTTTGAATTAAAAAAAAAAAATAAATACATATAAGCTGTTGCAAGATTAAGCAAGAAAGGCAAAGTGTCAGTACCTCAAGTTCAGGTTATTTGTGTCGATCACAAATAACCTGAGATATATATATATATATATATATATATATATATATATATATATATATAGTGATATAAGTTATGATATACGGTAGAGTCAGCAAATGCCCTAAATCTAGATTTAAATTCCACAGCATTATGCTAGCTTGATGCAAACAATGCCAGATATTTACTCCACTGCAGTGAAATAACTTGTGAAAGCGTGTCCAAGCACACACTGTTGTGAATGGAACTTAGACAAACATGGTTGTAGGCGGGCTCAGTTGTGTCCGACTTAACTGCAGGAAGACAAAACAGGTGCATGCTATCGACACTGTTTTTGAAGACAAATAAGACTTAAATAGATATATATGGAAGAGGTGCGATTGATTTATGTATGACATGTTTAATAGCACAACGCAAGCAGGTCCATTCATTACAAGGTGCATAAAGCTGCCAGTTCTAGCCAATGCAATTTTCAAAAATGCATCCGCTGCCGAGTACCGAAAGCATTTTAATGAACTACAATGACCACAGATCATTGTCTGAGCTGAGATCAATTGACACAGCCAAGAATAAAATATATATATATAACTACACTGGAGCAACAAACTGTGTACAGAGATACAAAAATAATAGAAATATTTATTTGTGGTTAGGACAACGTCAGGAAAGCAACACTATTCAACAAATACACATCAGGAACCTCTCCTTTTAGTAAGTGCAGTACTACACTCGACAGGCAGGAAACGCACTCCTTGATCGGGCCTCCGCCTCACACGCTGCCCTGCGCTCTCCACTGCACTATTCTCAGGCCTAGTTGTCACTGACTTCCATTCATAGTACGCTGGTATGAGCACACGCGTCACTTCAGATGAGCTCAGTGAAAGACGCGCTGTCAAAACTAACAAATCCAAAAAGCCTGACAAGGCCCGACATTCAACAGGTAGTCCTGAATGTTTAGAGGTGGAGCATTGACATACCTCTCACAAGGTACCCTTCATTCTTGTGAAGTGCTGGAATAAAACTGTAGTATTTTTGAGAAAGCTTTCGTATCACACTCTTGGATCAAGTGGCTTGTTAGCTGCAGGCTACAAGTTCAAATTCTTAGACTTGCTGGGATGGTTTGGATTGGCTCTGGGAATGAATGGGAATGAGTTATGCCAGCTGTATGTATGCTACTCTGTTGAGGCCTTCCAGCCTCTCTCTCTCTCTCTCTCTCTCTCTCTCTCTCTCTCTCTCTCTCTCTCTCTCTCTCTCTCTCATGTTTGCACTAGCTATGGCTTTGTAAAAATCACAAATGCTGAGCGTGTCAAGCCATAGAGAAAAGATTGCTGAACCTTTCTTCAACTGTTATCTTCACTATCAACACGCTCTACCAGCATCAACACACAGGAGGAAAACACATTCAGACCAATCACAGGTCTTGTGTTTACACACAGCTTCTCTCCTGTAGTCACCTTGATGCAAAAGCATAAATCAAACTGTTCCAGTGAGGCTACTCTGGGTGTCCGTAAAAAAAAAGATCTCATAACTTGGAAGCAAGCACAAAGCAACTGTGATGCAAGTGAAGTAAAAAAAAAAAACATCTGTTGACAAAATGCAGTATTTTTTATATAAATAGCACAAAACTGGTGTAATGCCCTTTGACACACAGTCATGTATTTTAGTGTAAGGACTAAAATACATGACGGCAAATAAGATTGAAATGTGTCCACAACTTTGACCAAAAGTGGCCTCAGACTTATGCGCAGTACTGTATGGAAACTGGAAAATATCTGCTAAAAATACCTTAAATTTATGTTTGTTGCAATCCTGGTTATGAGCTACATGCTGAGTGTTCTGGCTACAGATCTAACGGTGAGTGACCACACACCGGTCACCACAGACGGGCTCTTCTAACCCGTCATCCTCTTACCGTACCTTTGAGCTGCGGCAGCGGCGACAGCTCCACCGGAGCGCTCTGTGTGCGGTACTGAGACGAGCCCTGGGATTTCCTCTGTTTCTGGGCCTTCCTCATGGACTTTCTCGTGAACCCGTCCACTTTCTCGGATGCAGAGATGGCCGACATTTTGAAGTGATGAAGACGTCCGACAAAGCTATTTAGTATCCCCTAGGACAAATTAAAGGTTTCCTCTTCTGTGCGCATTAGCACAAATAGCACAGAGCCAACTGCACGACCTGAAGCCCGTCTCCTGTTCCAAGTGTTATTCTGTACGATCCAACATGGTCGCTCGGTATCGGGGTTAGACCGTGTCCACAGACTGCATCACTCGGATATAACTAGTACTCTACAACACGAGGACGGTCTTCGCAACACGAACCAAAAAAGCTACAACAAACTACAACTCATGGCACTCCCCGGAGTTACAAACATAAGACAATTATGGCCTAACTTCTAAAAAATGCTGATGTGATTTTTTTTTTTTTTTTTTACTGCTTCGTCATATTTGCACAATGTCTACCTGTTGGAAAACGTATTGAAGACATTGCCATAAAAACGTTGCCCAAATGAATCGTAAAGTCCTGACAGTACCTAACTACTGTACTGCTAGCATGCCTAGCTAACGTACCTAGCGTTAGCTAGCGTGCTAAGATTAGCCGAGGTTTATGTGCGCCACTACGACAACAGTGTGCACCGCTGGGGAGGAGGAAAAGTTACAAAGGACTGTTGCCCCGTTAAATTCATGTAGTGCTTCAAGTCCAAGTCTTCCAGCGCTTCTATTAATCCTAGTCGGACTTCCGTTTGAGCGTATTTTCAGAAGAGTTCACGTTATTCTGCGATCGTCGAAGTTGAATTTCGCTCGACGACCGAAGTCTCGTTTAACGTTAGCACTTAAAAGTTAGCAGGGTCCACGTTCAGTCGACGTCGTCCCAGCTACCTTCATCGTTGAATAAAGAGCGGTGGTTTCGTTTTCACGGTGTCAAAAGACAACGATTACTCTGAAGTACGACAAAATGTACTGGCCGTCGTGCTCTGTAGCCTAGGTAGCCATCAAAAACACTCCCAGTACAGTCGTTCAGACGTCGTCTGTCTCACTTCACTGTTCGCTCGACTGCAGAGCCTGACAGGTTGTACGTCATTGAGTGACGTCTCTAATGGCCAATCACAAACGGAGAATTAAAAGACTGTAAACTTTTTAAACCAATCAAGCCCCGCAGAACGCGAGGCCCTGAACATGTGACATGTGAAAACAAATATGTGACGGTGTACCAGTCGTTTTACAGTTGAATGAGGAGTGGCAGCTGTAGTAGGTGTTAAATTAATTGTAATAATTATACTTATTCTGTATATTGTTTGTTTATTTTAAATCAGGGAAAGCAATCATCCTTACAATTAAATTAATTAATTAACTAAAAAAAAAAAAAAAAAAATCGTGGGAAAGGGGATGATTATAAAATGCGACACTTTATAACTTTAATAATTAGAATAGAATAATATAGCTTACAGTACAATAGTGGTTCAAACTGTTGGATGGGTTGTGAGAAGCTTAGAAGGCTATAAAAGGAAGGAAGACATTCCATTTGCAGAATTTCCTGTTTCCTTTATTACTTACACCTCTACGTTCTAACTCTCTATACGCCTGAATGTATTCAAATAAAAGCTATGTGCGACCTGTGAAGGCTTTGTAACTACTGAGGTGAATTATTAGTCATGACATTAGTCACTTGAGTCTCACCAAGCACTCCTTATCACACAAACACATGAATCACACTGAAATACCATGCTATACACGTTGAAAAATCTTTTGAATTTAATAAAATCTGACCACAGCAAATTTTTTGCATCAATGAAATACAAAAGAACCAAGCAACAATTATGTTATTTTGTACATATAAACAACTTAAGCATTAGTTCAAGAATTAACATTTTGCAGAATTTGATATGGGTAAGATTGAAAGAAAAAAAAAAATTAAACCCATACATGCAAAAAATCTACAGAGAAGCAATAAATACACTTTGTGAAGTTCATAAAACTACTCAAAGATGTGGATCAAATAAGACATTTTTTAAGAAGAATTTAAAATGCTTTGTATTTGCAGACAAACAGTTTCCTCTGCACTTCAGGAGTAATACCTGGTTGACCACCTGAACAACTTCATTAACTGTGTTCTTGTATTAAACACTAATGTACATCTTGAAGTTGTCAGTTTTGAGTAAAATGAATGATTTACTCACCAAATCATACCACTTTTTTCAACCAGAGATTGTGAACAGCACACAAAAAGTGTGCAGCTGGCAACTGCAAAACCCATTGCCCAATTCAAATAAAAACAAACAGCCTCTTGGGATTTGAAAACTGCAGCATCAATTATTTTAAATGACTGTTTTGTCAAACTATGCAGCCCAGGCTCATGTAATCTGGATCTAGATCAGTCTTCTTAGAGGCTTATTGTCTGTCAGTTCAGGTTAAAAACACTCAAAATACAATTAAAAAAAAAAAAATCTTTTCAAACTGAAGCACAAAGCATCTCACGAGTGTCACTCCAGAGCCGTTCTTGTGAAATACATAGAGATTTTCTTCATGGTTTGTGGTGAGCGGACGATCTGAAAAACAAGAAACAAAAAATGGTGAGCTACAAAGCATCCCCATGCACGTAAACATCAGAAATGACAAGGAGGGACAGGCCTCAATTACCAAACGATCATTCTGTGCTGGTTCACAGATTTGTGCTTACCGGTGAAGCTGGTGTCTTGCCTTCTTGTTTCTTAGAGGCGCTGGGGCTTCTGGGAGTACTGGGGCTTCTGGGACTTCCTTGACCTTTCCTCATCTTTTGGCCCATCTCTGACAACCAGTCCTTTTCTCTGGGAGAGCAGTTCTCCTTGCCCGTCTGTCTTGATGAGACTTGCCCGTTGTCCTCTGTGAGACGGTCCGTTTGTAGCCGGCTCTCTTGAGCAGGGCAGCAGATCCCAGCCAGGGCCCGGCTTCTCTTGGCCGCAGGGTAGAGTTCAGTAACACAGTCGCACTGTTCTGCGCCCTCACAGCCTGCAGATGCTCCGTCGCCCGTCTCCAGCCTGCGCTTGGCCCGTCGTTCTGCGGGAGAGGCGGCGCTGCTCGCCGGGCTCTGGGGACACGGGCTCAGCACCCTGCGGGCCGGAGGGCTGAGCTGACCAGGAGACCCGCAGCTCGGGGACAACCACTGTTTGATAGAAGATGGCGTTCTCTGGCGAACAGCGGCAGCACCCGTAGCGCCCTGTGAAGGGATGGGTGAGGTGGTGCTGGAGGGCAGAGGCAAGGCAGCTCCACTGGGAGCACAGGCAGCCAGCTGGGGGGACGCCAAGCCTCCAAGACTCTCTGTCCTCTGGTTCTTGGCAGGAGTTGTTTCAGCTCTGATTGAAGGCCCTTAACGAAAGCAGAAGTCCTTGTTAGTTCACCGTGAATACTTTGAATGACACATTTTGCATTCATGGGCAGGACAGCAGTGATTTACGACAAAAGAATACAACGGCCATGGAAAGACATTGTATATCATGTTTCAAGGTGGTTCATTATAGTAGTGATGTTTACTTGAGGGAGCTTTAGGACGTGCCCAACCCACAAGGTTGGCCTCTCCCACTGAAGATTGGGCTCCATCCATTTCCCGGTGAAGCCTCCAGATCCGTACAGTGTGGTCATCAGAGCAGGAAGCAATCTGCAAACAGAGCAGTCGGGATCAAAAGGAGATTTCATCCATCTTCCCAGCCTATTGAAACAGCTCAGCATCACGGCAGGGAAACACAAAAGGCTCAGAATCACACTCGGAGTCCTTGGAAAAACTAGAAACAGAATAGTTTTGTTGGCTCACCTTAGTAAAATCGGTCGGGCACCATGCGACGGACGTCACTTCCTCGCTATGGCCTTGGAGCATCATGGGAGGTCGTTTAGGATCAGAGATCTGAAACGTAAAATTAGACGCAAGTTGCTAAAATACACAATCACCCTAAAACATTACAAGTGCTACATTTCAACATGGCAACATAAAACAGAGACAGTACCTTCCAGACGTATGCGTTATTGTCACTTGAACCACTGGCCAAGAACTGGTCATCTGGGCTAATAGTGGACTTTACATAAAATGAGGAGTTCTGGTGGCCACTGAAAACAGCCACTGTGGAGGGGAAACAAAACAGCCATATGAGAATAAAAGATACATTCAGACTCAGGACTTCATATATTTAAAAGCTCCGACTTTAAGATGTTTAATGCGAGCACACAAAATCCCTGCGTCTCTACAGTCCCTCTGTCAAACAGTGCCCTCTTGCTTTACCCTCTGCTCCCCATGACGGTTAGAAGAAGAGACATTAGCTTGCAGCCCCATCTAGTGATATGCAATTAATTACACAAGGGATCTAGGGAACAGATACACAATATCTAGGAGTCCTTGTTTACCCGGAGTCGTTTTCATTCCGCTGACGTTGAACATGTAGATACTATCATCGGTACAGTTACTTATGACGTTGGATCTCGTGGAGTCCAGAACGAGTCCAGAATAACCTGCAACACATGCAAAACAGCAATCAGCTATTTATGGTAATTTGCATATTGCAGGTACACATTAGAAGCAGTTTTTGTACAACACTAACCCAGTCGCATGCGCATGCAAGAACCCGGGTACGGGTACGCCTGCAGGGGAACAGGATCCTGACGGAGTGCAGTGTAGTTCTTCCTCAGATCCCACATCTTGATCACTCTGGATCGGATGAAATAGAAGATGTATTTGAACCATGTACTTCTATTTGTTGGCTTGCTGCACGTTAGAAACAGGAAACAGTTTTGTTTCTTACCCATCAACAGCCCCAGAAGAGATGAGGGTGTGCTGATCCCGAAACAAAACCACCGTGACACTCTGCTGGGTATCCTGAGAGAGAGAGAGAGAGAGAGAGAGAGAGAGAGAGAGAGAGAGAGAGAGAGAGAGAGAGAGAGAGAACGAGGAGGCGCTCAGCGATCACACTCCCTTCTGAGCAGCCCTACCGTTTACTTCATGAACGTTGTTGAAGAAACTCACCACACTGGGAGCCATGCCTCGTGTGCTGCTCCGCCTCTTCTTTGTTTTGGCGGGAGCGTTGGTCTCGGCTTTGTTATGAGCGCCACTGATCTGTTTCACCTGTCTGTAGAAACCATCTGAGAGGAGGACACAAACGCATTAGAACTAATTAGACTAATCTTTATGCATTTTCCCCCATGAGGCCTAATATTTCACAACAGTTTAAAAATTAAGATTGGGTCTGACAGAACTAAATATCAACACAATACAAAAACTGTGTAATTGAAAAATCTAATCGATACCTTTTTTGCTGCACCTGGTGTCCCAGACCATAATATTTCCATCTCTGCCCCCAGTACAGAACACAGCTGTTTAATAGAAGACAAAGCATCAATAGTGTGTACAACAAAGCATCATTAATGCAAAATATATTATATTTAAATGAAAAATGTCCTTAATGACTTAACATTAAATACAGTGCATTTTCTTGATTTTTAAATCCAATTACAATTATTTTTTTCATCTTGGCAATTATGTATATTACTGGTTATATTAAAGCAACAACAATAGATGAGAGCGTCTATAAACATGTCAATAAATAACAGGCAGTCAACGCCACAAAATCCAAATGTCACACCACAAACTCTGTGTGTTTTCTTGTGTCTTTTGAGAGAAAACAGGGAACAAAATACACCCCAGAAACTGCATTTGGTGACTCTATAGCATACCTTTCTCCCAGGGTGTGAATGCAACAGACTTCAGGCTGCAGAGGTGACCCTTGAAGCTGCCCAACAGTTCCCCCGAGTTCACGTCCCACAGACGGGCCATCTGATCCCCAGCAGCAGTCACCTAAGAATGACACGTGGCCAATAAAATGTGTTTTAAACAACAAGGCTGTATTTGTTAGAAAAAGGGAGCTTTCAAGTTGCTTTAAATGCTACAATACAAACAGGAGTAGATCATGAGGGAATACAAAAACCAGACAATATCAATGAATGAGTCAAAAAATATCTGTGTAAAGTTGTATTGATGCCTAATGCATTTAAATAAACCAGTTAAAATCGTTACTGACATGATGATTCATGGATGACTAATAATATTGCATGAATTTAACTTACCAGGTGAGGCTCCCCCGGTACCCAGGCTATGTCAAAGACAGCATTCTCATGAGCCAGCCATTCTGTAAACATCCACACACCATTAGTCCCATATGTCCTAACAACAGACCTGCTGTGAGTTCAACTGAGTCTTCACACACACACCTTTCAGAAGTGGCTTTTCCCGGCTCTCCGTGTTGTAGATCCTAACGATGCCTTCTTCATTGGCCGCTGCGAGGACGTGCTGCATGCGCCCCGCTGAAGAGAGACACACCCGTTAGATGGATGAACGGCAACAGCTCCTCGCTCTGTTGTGTGTAATCTGAGAATAATGCGGCATGTTTAGGTGGGTTACCAGAGGAGAAAGCCAATCCGAACGGCGGCACAGTGTCGCCCAGGTTTCCGTAGGAGATGTGTTCGTCGTGCCGGACACACTCGAAGCCTCCCAGCAGAGAGCTCAGAGGGTACCTGGGCCAGGGGTCCACGGCGAGGGCTGGGGAGATCAGAGAAGAAAGTGCATTTAGTCAGACACTGTACTTAAACTACTAACAATACGGATACTATCTAATGGATGCAGGTACTTATCATTTCACAGGCTATGATTTGACATTTTACTTCTCGGTAAATGAATGGCTGGGCAGTAACTCGATCATTAATCAACGTTCATTGGCATAGTATCGTAGTGTTAAAATCGTTTTACCACATTCTGTTAATCAGATTGTTTTTTTAACTAACATATTAGAATGTATAACAAAAAAAAAAAAGAGTCTCTGAAGGGCTTTTTTTCAGATTTTAGTAGTTATAATGCGTGACAGTAGAGCGTCACTTTCTTTTTTATCATAAGATTTGGCCTACATGTTACATGCTGTGGTCGCTATTGTAAAAACGTACTTATTAATATGGTGATATTGATTTCAGACACATTGGAGAAGCGTGTTTTTACGCTTTTTAAAGCAATACCCGTTTAATTGTTGCTCTTAATTTTACGTCAGTTTGAGCTCATTTGGATTATAATTATACTGCCATGGGAACAATCAACATGAAACATTGAGGTAAACTTACACTACCCTTAATGTTAACCTAGCTTAAATTTAGATAGCATAAACTACAGGGCAACACCCGAAAAGACCCCCCCAAATAACCCCAAACACACTGATCATCTCACCATTAAACCTTCGTCTGCCAGCTCCTCTGTCGACTATTGAGCGGAAAAGCATCCCTGTGCCCAACACTCCAGTGGAGGACGATCTGAAATAATATTCAATAACGCGGAGAAGTTTTGTCAGAGTAGCTGGAGGTCTTTTTCCGTGAGCTGATGCCGTTGCTCGTCTTTCCCGCGAACAGATCGTCTGAACACAGGACTGAATCCCCCGCTAAACTGACGTTACGAGCTTCCATTGGTCGAAACAGCCGCTTTCTCACGAGCGTCACATCCGCTTCCTCGCGAGCGTCACATCTACTTCCGCTTCCTTCGTGGCTGGGTTCCGTAAAGTTTACCATAATAACTACCAACGGATCAGTATTTGAATTTATTGCCTACATTTTCTGTTAATATATAATTGTATATTATAGTATTTTTCTTCCTTTTTTATTTTTTTTATTATATTACAGTTGCCCTTTGTCCGGCTACCATGTTGAATGTAATGTTATCCCTATGTCATTATGATGCTAAAATGTTTTATAATTTGTCTAAATGTCACATGTTGTAAGTGTTGATTTCTACAATAAAAAGAATGGCCCAGTACTGATCATACTAAGAACTGGATCAACATAAATAATCTCTCTTTTAGATGGATATAGGCATTGATGGAGGAAGAATTACGATCCTTTACTTAAGTAGACGTACTAATAATACACTGCAGAATTAATATATATGTTACTAAAATTATATACGTGAAATTGTACTTAAAGTAGGCCTAAAAGTAAAAGTACTCTATACAGAAAAATGTCCCTTGTGACTGTCAATCAACTGACTTAATTATTTGGTTAATCTACTAATCATTTCAGCTGTACTTGTATAAACTGTAGGGTAATATAATTTATAGCAAGGCATTATATTTGATAAGCGTTTATAATCAGAATGATAGTTTGATGACACCACAAAAATGTTTTCAGTTGAAAGGGGCCATTTTCTCTGTGTTAAATGCTAGCATGACCATTACAGACTAATCAAAATTATTTTCTGGAAAATCTTTATCAGACAGAAATTGTTATTCAAAGCACTTGTGTTTTATATGTTTGAAAACATATTACAATTTAGTTTTGTAAGTATTGCAATAAAATAGGTAAATTATTAAAAAATGTAAGCACTCATGCAAGTGCAGCATTATTAATACTGGATCATGATTGCATTATTGCAAGCAGTACTTAAATACTGTATTTATTCAAGGTCATTTTAGATACAAAGAAAGTTGGCTTCAACATCTAACAAGTTACGAGCGCTTTATTATGAAAACCAAAACTAAACCGGAAATGTTGTTGCTATAACGTCCGGTTTGAGTGTGTCTCTTTCGCCGCTTGTACATGAGATGCTCACGGCTCATGTCAAGACTGTTTTTTTTGTTTATGGTGATAACCACAACTAACCAATAATGTCGCTGTCGACTGCACGTTCTTTCTTATCAGAGGCTTGTTATGGCGAACAAGAACTTGACGCCAATTCCGCTCTCATGGAGCTGGACAAAGGTGCGTAAGCTAGCTTGCTAACACGTTAGCATCGGTTGTATTCTGATCCTGTGTGTGTGTGTGTGTGTGTGTGTGTGTGTGTATTCTCTCCATGTGTTGGTTTTTGCTCAATGTTACTGTCTACATGACACCTCCCTGCCTTTGTTGTGACCTGTGACATTGCTTCCATCCCAGGGCTGCGGTCGGGTAAGCTGGGAGAGCAGTGTGAGGCTGTGGTGCTCTTCCCAAAGCTCTTCCAGAAGTATCCGTTTCCCATCCTCATCAACTCTGCTTTTCTGAAGCTAGCAGACCTCTTCAGACTCGGGTATGGATGATTCACGTGGTATAAAGACGATAGCTCATTGACAAAATATGAATTCTTTCCAATTCTGACTATAACTTATCTCCAAACTGCCACATATACAGTTGTCAGTTTGTTAAAAGTGAAGCAGTCTATGGCAAGATTAAAACAGCAATAAATCTAAATATTACACACACCTCTCACTAATATACAAAACAATTAAACTGCACCCCTAACTACATCCTGAAAGAACACTTATTAACGTGTCTATGGCGCGTCGTTAGTGAAACTGGTTTTATTGTGGCACAGATCTCTCTGTTTATTAAAGCTTGCCTCTCTGATTTCAGGAACAATTTTCTGCGCCTCTGTGTGCTGAAAGTAACTCAACAAAGTGAGAAACACCTCGAAAAGATCCTCAATGTCGACGAATTTGTCAAAAGGGTGTTTTCAGTCATCCACAGCAACGACCCCGTGGCCAGAGCCATCACTCTGAGGTAACAAACGATTAACGTACCAACGTCTGGTGACGTTGTACTGCTCTGCAGACCCAGAAGGAATGAATGACGCCTTTTTGTTTCTGTTCAGGATGCTTGGTAGTTTGGCCTCCATCATCCCAGACAGGAAGAATGCCCACCACAGTATTCGCCAAAGTCTGGACTCCCATGACAATGTAGAAGTAGAGGCGGCCATATTTGCTGCTGCAAGCTTCTCGGCACAGTCGAAGTAAGGGGAAGTGTTGCCTCACCTGAGCTGTTGTTCATATAGATAGATAGATAGATAGATAGATAGATAGATAGATAGATAGATAGATAGATAGATAGATAGATATGGGATGATGTTTTGTATACATTTTTTTTTTTTTTTTTCAGAGACTTTGCAGCGGGGATTTGCAACAAAGTCAGTGAGATGATTCAAGGTAAACATCTCTATTCAATACTTAAAAGGTCACAGATCACTTTTACTGAAACATGAGCTGTCCTGATTACCGTTTTCAAGCCTTAAATATTGGTAAATATTCCAAACGACTATCCAAAATTTCAATTAAAAAAAGATTCAAGGGCTAAAACGGGATTAAAAGTGATGTAATTAAACAAGTGAGCTTGAACATGTGGTCAGTGTGAACATTGTTTTTCACGCTAAAACAAACACAGTCCGTTTTGATAATCCAAAATGCAACTGTAGAATGATTGTACATTTGAATACCAACTAAAGAAGTATCTGACTGTGTGGACATTTGGAGCCGGCGCTACGGGATATTCTGTGAATATGTATTTTATGTAATCCACCAGTCGTAGGTTGGTAGGCTCGTTTTGTCCTCTCTGTGTAGACCGTCCTCTTGAAGTCATTTCTCAACCTCAGGCTTGGATACTCCAGTGGAACTGAAGCTGAAGTTGATCCCCATGCTGCAGCACATGCATCACGATGCCAGCTTGGCGTCCAGCAGCAGAGAGCTCCTGCAGCACCTGGTGAACTCGTACCCCTCCACCCCCATGGTCATCGTCACCCTGCACACCTTCACCCAGCTGGCTGCCTCCTCCCTCATCGACATCCCAAAGCAGGTAGAACCATGACAGAGCTGTGCCTCATTGTTATAGGTCAGGTACTGTATTGTGATGTTCACATATAGAAATGTATACCCTTTGACGTTTGGCTCTTAATGAGATGGATGTCAGCAGATTTTATCATGAATTTCTTCTGTATTCTTTTATATCTGCAGTACACAATTGAGCCACATGAGGGATCCTGAATGTGTGCATTGGTCTGATCACTGTAGCCTACTTTACATTCAATCTAATATTAATATTCAGTTGCAGCTCCTCCTTCAATACCTGAGAGACGACCCGAGAAAAGCCGTGAAGAGACTCGCAATTAACGACCTGAAGCTTTTGGCTAAAAAGGCTCCTCACCTTTGGATCAGAGAAAACACCCAGGTAGAGATTCAGAGTCTGACGCTGCAGTGTTGTCTCGATGGCGGTTTAAACTCCGCAGGTAATCTATTGTGTTTCGTCTCTGCAGACCCTGTGTGAATGCGCCTTGTCCAGCCCTTACAGCAGCTTGAAGCTGGGGATGTTGGCTGTCCTCTCCACCCTCTCTGGAACAATTGCAATCAAGCAGTACTTTGATAACTTGACAGGTCGTGTTCACTTTTATATTCAAAGATAAAAACATTTCATATGTAGGTAATGCATGTATTCTGATTCTGTAGTGAAGAAGGAATCCGCTCTAGACTGATGGGCGCTCCTCTCACACATTCTTCTCAGGTGGCTCCTCGGTTCCCCCCCGCCTCACTGACCTGGTTAAACTGGCACAGGAATGCTGTTATCATAGCAACCTGGCAGTGGCTGCTCATGGGGTCATAGTGCTCTCAAACATCGCCATTTCCTGTCCAGAAAAAGGTGAGTTTCAGCAAATAGGTAATTAGGTATTCTTCTCATGACAATTGCTGATCGACAGCTTTAGCTCACGTCTAACCCGCTGACGTTTGCTCTCAAGGCTCAACGTGTTGCTGTGTTCCTCCTCAGATATAGTGCAGCTGGAGCAGGACACCGTGTTGGGAGTGGAGTCGCTTCTGATGCTTTGCAGTCAGGACAGCGGCCCCAGCGCACAGGCCACGCTCAAAGTAAGGCGACTTCACAGCCACGGCAAAGGGCTTTGATTGGATGAATGCATCCGGAGTAGGGATGGGTACATTAGATCTGTGTTTGTATCGCATAGTACAGAAGGCTGTCAAATGCCTGCTCAGATTTGTCATTTAGTTTACTTATTCTTTGATCAGACAGTTTCTGATTTTAAATCCAAATTTTTAGCAATTAGAGTTGTTCTGTGACTGCTTGTGTTGGTAAAACATTTAAACGTTTTGGCCTCTTTTGGTAAATTGAAATGACCGTTTGTAGAAAAATGTGACGGACATCTGGTATGTTACTGATAATAGTTTCACATTTCAAATTCTATCTTTCAAATGAGATTTTTGACTCTGTCTACATGTGTGTTATTTGATACCAAAGCAAAGACACATGCGGTGTTCATCTTTAACATCTGATGGAAAAATGATTGCAAAATTATTTTTGGGAGCGTTGCTCATTAACAGTGACAGCCGTAACCTAACACCTTACCTAAACTCCCTGTCATCCACCTCCTGAAATGATCATCCGACCCGTCTGTACATCGTGAGTTAGTCATCCCCATTCTTCTACTTTTCCTTTCCCAACCGTAGACAGCCCTCACCTCATTGGTCAAACTGCTGAAAAGTCGCCCGCATCTCAGCCAGTCGGCGGTGGACTTCCTGCTCGGCCAGCTCCACTTGTCCTGCGACTCCTCTCGCGTTCTCATGTGCCACGCTCTGGCAGCCATCGCCACCCACCTGCCGGTGCTGGGCGACGGCATGCTGGGAGATCTGGTGGACCTCTACAGAGTGGCCAGTCACTCCTCCACCGACAAGCAGCAAGAGCTTCTGGTGAGAGATCGTGCCCGAGTCAGACATCAGGAAATTCAAAAGTGAAGGGACTCATAGCAGCACTTAAATGTAGCCTCACAACAGCATTTATCAATGTTCTCTACATACAAACCTGCTTACAATTAGGAATAGAACCTGTTCTGTTTTTTTACTGCTAACCCTCAACTATGTTTAAATAAGCTATTTATACTTGTATGTCTCTTTGGGATTTCAACGCTCATCCTTCCCACGGCGATTGCTGCAGGTTTCCTTGGCAACAGTGATTTTTGTTGCCAGCCAGTCGTCTCTGTCGGCCGAGGTGAAGACCGTCATCAAACAGCAGCTGGAGAACGTCGCCAACGGCTGGACGGTGTACCGCATCGCACGACAGGCCTCGCGCATGGTAATCTCTTCTGCTGGTGCTTAACCAGACCAGAATCTATCTATCTATCTATCTATCTATCTATCTATCTATCTATCTATCTATCTATCTACCTGCACCTGAAACATAATGGGATATTTGTCGTTCAGGGGTGCCACGAGTTCTCCAGCGAGCTGTACCAGAGTCTGCGGACCCGCGTGGCGTCGGAGCACTTCTACTTCTGGCTGAACAGCTTGAAGGAGTTCTCCCAGGCGGAGCAGTGCCTCAGTCACGTGGAGGACGGGGACTACAGCGGAGCCATGAGCGCCATCGCAGAGGCCCTGCGCTCCTACCAGAAGGGCATCGCTTCCCTCACGGTCGGTTGACTTTCAGACCTCTACATCAAAATCATGAATACAATCCCTCCTCCTGCTTCACTAATGGAGGCTAAAAGCTGCTGATACTCAGTCTGGAGAGTCTTGTGCTGAAGCTGATTTCGCAGCATCTCAAATTGTTAATGGATTAAGTCACCTAACGCCTGATTGTATCTCGTTAGGTCAACTCAAAGACACACCGTGACGCCGTTCAACCGTCGTGTTTATGTTGCTGTGATCTGATTTAATCCCTCCCTCCAGGCCGCCAGCACTCCTCTGAGCCCGCTCACATTCCAGTGCGAGTTCATCAAGCTGCGCATCGACACCCTGCAGGCCCTGTCGCAGCTCATTTGTACCTGCAACAGCTTGAAGACCAGCCCTCCCCCCGCCATCGCCACCACCATCGCCCTCACCTCAGGCAACGACCTGCAGCGCTGCGGCCGCATCGCCATGCAGGTAAAACACCGACGCAGTCGTGTTGTAACGCGCCGTAGCACGGCACGTACTCGCCAAACTGCTGGATGGGATCAATTTCTCAACATTTAGGGGTTTAGTTTCTGACGCGTGTTATTAACCAGGATGAGATGATTAATAGCCCGGGTGTCCAAACGCAGCCAATCATCAAGCCTCTGCGTTTCTTCTTCTCTTCCCAGATGAAGGTGTGCATGGATGAGTTCAGAAGCCTTGCAGCTCGCTACGCCGATCTCCACCAGTCGTCGTTTGACGCCGATTACGCCACCCTCTGCAATGTGGAGCTGTATCCTCAAACATGCCTCAGTCACATCTCACACTTTTCTCTTCTTTTTTTTTTTGACAACCCCGGTTTACTCTGCTGTAGTTGTCTTTAACTGTCTGCTGCTCAGACAACAACAGAGCTGTTTGCTGGTCTCCCATGTCATAGAAGCGCTGGTACTGGACCCACAGGCAGCGAGGTGAGCCCTGCTGTAGTCCACGAAGCTGGAACAATGTCAATCTCTTCACGCTTGCCTGCATATTAAACCTTTTTAAATGTTTCATATTGAGAGAAATGCCATCCTGTGTTAACCGACTACAGCGTGATGTATGGATGTCGTTTTTTTTCTGTAAGCTGCACATTTGCTGTCGATGACAATGTAATGAAAGTAAATGCACTTTATTTAACTTGATAAAAAGATGCCATGTACTTGAGTGTCTTCTGTTGACAGTGCTCTGCCATAACATGCATCCCTGCAGGCTTTCTCCTGGCAGACATTTGTCTGTAACAGATCCTCTCTCTCTCTCTCTGTCTCTCTCTCTGTCTGTCTGTCTCTCTGTCTCTCTCTCTGTCTGTCTGTCTGTCTGTCTGTCTGTCTCTCTCTCTCTCTCTGTCTGTCTGTCTGTCTGTCTGTGTCTCTCTCTCTCTGTCTGTCTGTGTCTCTCTCTCTGTCTGTCTGTGTCTCTCTCTCTCTATCTCTCTCTGTCTGTCTGTGTCTCTCTCTCTCTATCTCTCTCTGTCTGTGTCTCTCTCTCTCTGTGTCTCTGTCTGTCTGTCTCTCTCTCTCTCTCTGTCTTTCTCTCTCTGTCTCTCTCTCTGTCTTTTTCTCTCTCTCTCTCTCTCTCTCTCTCTCTCTCTCTCTCTCTCTCTCTCTCTCTGTGTAATCTAGCTTTCAGGAGTATGGCAACCTGGGCTCGGTCCAGACAGAGAGTGAATACGAGCGACGGATGATGTCCGTCTTCAGTCGTGTTTTGGAGGAAGTGGAGGGCCTCACCCAAAAACACCCTCCTGTTTCACACCTGGTGAATACCTTGTAATCACATGACTTATGCTCACAATTTAGCTGCAAGGTGTCCAGAAGTGCAAATGACAGACAAACGCTCTGCTCTAATAACGTCAATAATTGTTGTTGTTTTGCAGCATACAGGCTGTCTCTGTGACGCTGTCATAGCTTTGCTCAAGGTGCCACTCTCTTTCCAGAGGTATTTCTTCCAAAAGCTCCAGTCAACAAGCATTAAGGTACAGTAACACACTTATGTTCACTTTAATTACAAAAGCACTAACGAAAGATGCCAAACAGATTGTCCCTGTACTACTTTCTACTACTAATGTATGATTTATCTCTTGATGAGATCAAGTGCAGTACACTCTTTGTGTAATTGTATTACATTTACATATCCTCGGGGCAACATAAGTGTTCCCTCACAAAGGAAGACTGGGGAAAAGCCACACCCTCATAACAGATACAGTTGTTTGACATACAGCACAGTTGCAGCTACTGTACATACAACAGTCTTTGTTTGGCTCTCTTAAAGCTGACTGATGTACTTCCTTTTTTTTTCTTTTTTTTTTTGAATGTCCAGCTTGCCCTCTCTCCTTCCCCACGAACGCCGAGTGAACCGATCCTAGTGCAGAGCAGCCAGCAGCTGACTCTAAAGGTGGAGGGGGTGGTGCAGCACGGTTCAACGCCGGGACTCTTCAGGAAAATCCAGTCTGTCTGTCTCAATGTCACTTCAGTCCTCCAGAGCAAGACAGGACCTGACTACAAGGTATCTAGTGTTTGCCTTCCTCTTTGGTTAATGCTCACATAGAGGTGTTCTTAATCTGTACAAACAGTGTCAACACAGCTGAATGCTGTATTTATCCACAGATCACACTGCTCTGATGTTTGCACTCTCATTTGTTGCTGTCTTGCTGTTCCAATGATAATGAGACCGACTCCCATATTCGTCTTTTTCCCTCTCAGCTTCCACTCGACACTAAAACGAATGAGATTGAGCAGCAGGTAGAACCCCACAACGACTACTTCAGCACCCAGTTCTTGCTGAACTTCTCCGTCTTGGGCACTCATACCGTCACTGTGGAGGCATCCGTGGTGGACGAGCGCGGCATCGAGTGGAAGACCGGGCCCAAGACGACCGTGTCGGTCAAATCCCTGGAGGACCCGTACTCCCAGCAGCTCCGCCATCAGCTGCAGCAGAGTGGAACTCAGCCGGCTCCGCAGAGGAGTGCATATGCTCGCTTCTAGCGACCGTCCTCTCAGCGCTTCAGCGTCGGAAACAGTTTTAGCTGTAGTGTTCTCGACCTGTTTTGTAGAGACTGAATATGTACATACTTTTTCAGTGATTAAATGACCAGATTTAATTTTAACGCGCCCATATTGTGTGTAATCCTTTCAAGGTAATATTGACCAGGTGTAAAGGACACTCGATAATGCAGATTGACAGCACACCCAAAGGATTTAAGGTGTCATCTAAATACTACATGAAGTGTAACACCATAAAGAGCCATCAGGGGGCAGACCACGGTCATTAAACGGACATCGCTGTCTAAAGAGCAGTAAAATCTCTCTGTCAATTTCAGACATGTTTGAATAACAGCTTAAATATGTCAGCATTTAGACTTTTTGATTAAACAGTTGCATGTGTTTATTGCTACAGTGTCACATGTAATATCACCCTGTAGAATAATAACCTCAAGCTTTTCATATATCCGCCAACATTACTCAGAAGTTCCAAACTTCAATTCCAACATACAATAACATCATACAAAATTGATGCAAACTCCCAATAACCCACGCGTTTCCCAGTTAAAATTAAACTAAATTCAACGATTTTAACGGTGAACTCGCGCATGCACACTGGTGACGTAACCTGAAAAGAACTCGCTGTCGGAGATGAGTCCGGATGATTTCAGATGAAGTCATAGGATACAGTCTCTGGGTTAGGAAAGTGTTCTTGTTCATGGATACTGAAACCATCAGCACTTGACATCAGAGTCTGCGCACTTAACGGCTCCAAACTGGCGTCAGGTGAACGGACACGAGCGTCAAGTGAGAAAGAATTCAAATAAGTTACACACCTTGTTTTCAAAATAAAACGTTTTGCTGAATATGCAATGTTCATTTTCATACCGCATAAAAAACAAGGAAAAACAGTTTTAAACCTTACTTAATATTGAATGTTAGTCTAAGCAAATTCAGAGAATTAATGTATTCAGATGATCCTTTTACAACGATAATAAACATTTACATATATATCTTTCTTAATTCTTAATTATTTAAGATATAAATGTATTAGTTTTCCCTCTTCATGTCAACATGCATTGATGTAATTTTCCAATGCTGGTCATTCACACTGTATCACATTGAATATTGTTAAGTTTTATATAATTCACTATTTAAGTTCTACATTAAGTGGTGAAGGTCTAGCATTATCATACACATATGGGTCATCTTATATGTCGTTATTATTTCCTGAATAAATTCCTATCTCGACACCGTCCTACAGATGACGCTTTTATTCTGAAGGTAAAAGGGACTAACTTCCGTTCGTGCTCTTCTGATCTTTTGTGTACATTGGCGCTGTGTGACTCGAGGTCTGGAGGAAGATAACGGGTCCGACCAGCCTAGAAACTAAAACATCGCTGTTCTTCGTACTTGATGTTCATATGTCGGTTACAGTTTGCGTCCTTCTAACCAGCAGCGGTGATTCCAGGCCCGGCCCAAACCGCCTCTCGTCCACACTCGCAGATGGGAGCTCAGTAGCTAGCTGAAATTGACGACGACGATGATGATGATGATGATGATGGTGCATCAGTGGAATTATCCCGGTGTCTCCGACTGAGATGGAGCCAGCGACGCTCAAGTGGAGCTGCTTGCTAGCTAGCTAGCGAGCTAACGGTGCCCGGTTCACTGTTACCGAGCAGCCCTGGATTACGTGAGCTAGATGGGCGCTACTGTAGCTTGTTGTAACGTTATCAGACATTTACATCCCTGAGAGACGCTGACCATGTTGACTAGCAAATGATGCTAACGTAACCGTTAAAGGTTAGCTACACGTGACAGGTTTTATCTCCTTTTCAACCATTAGAGACATCTCTGGCCGTCCTTGGGTGCTTCCGTTACGTTAATTGGGTGAGTATGAGCGACCAGATTTTTAAATTACAGGGTCTGACTATAGTCTGGATGAGGCGCTTTGCACCAGCCCCCAGCCCCCTCGTAAACGTTTGGTGTTGTCTTCTGAAATACCCGAGTGCTTCAGTTTATTAGCTATAGCTGTTATTTGTGTCAGTGTGTTTTCGCCATAATGTTACAGTCTACGGGCTGTCACACCCGACATATCTCCTAACATCTGTTCCCGTTATGCTAACTCAGCTGCTAGCTAGCAAGTCATGAAGTGATCCACCACGTCACGTGCGACTGGTCCTTTTATGGTCCTGTCTGTGCATTCATTACTTTAAGGACCAAGGCAGCTAGCTAGCAGGCAAGTCACGAAAAATGAAATAGCCACATTTCAGAATAAACCCTCCCTTTTTAAAAAAATAATAATAATAATAATAATAATAATCTGAAGACAGCGTCCACTACGCGCGTGTCACATTTAAAATTCCGTGAAATAGCCTCACCCTCCACCGTTTAGCGGCAGACTCGCTCCTCTGGGTTCCCAGGGTGTAACGTTGGGGTTATTTGCGGATTTGTATCCTGCTCCGAGCACACTAGTTTGTTTACAGTAAGAATAACGAGTACACACACACACACACACACACACACACACACACACACACACACACACACACACACACACGACTCGTCTTCTGTCAAACAAGCCTAACCGAAATGCTAACACTCGCTGTGTCTCTTGTTCCAGACGGTGGTGTGTCAGGATGGCACAGCTCTTGGACGGGGCCGGCACACTGGGCTGGGTTCTGCTCAAGTCTGTGATCCGTTTTGTGTTCATGCTTTTCAACAACTGTGTAGCCATCCCGTCCTACTGCTTGTACCTGGTGCTCCTGCAGCCGCTCAGAATATGGGACAGCACCGCTTTCTGGCACATCGAAGGAGTCATGTTCAAATGGTTGCTGGCCATGGTGTCTTCATGGGGCTGGATCGCAGGTTACACAGGTAAGACTGATAGTGATGTGTGTATACACACACACACACACACACACACACACACACACACACACACACACACACACACACACAGCCATTGTTCCACGTGCTGCCTTGCATGCAAAGATTTTTTTTTTTTTTGCATACAGGACTAGGTGATAACAGCTTCCTGATGCACGCACAAGATTCTTATCAAACCGGTTAAGTTGCTCCTCCAGTTTGATTTGTCTATTTACCTTTTTGAGTCACAGAGATGAGCATCTGACAATATCTGAAAAGCCCCGAAATTTCTGTTCAAACCATCTGAATGGAAAACGTGCTGGTTTGCTACAAATATTAAAGTTACAAGACTGTTTTCTGACCCAAACAAAGATGGAGGCTGTAAAACAACATGTCTTTGCATAATGAATACAGTGTGACCCCAAATGTAAACATTTTAAAATCAGCCAGAAACGGGGCTACAGGGCTTATGACTGAACGATAATGAGATCGTTGAAGGAAAATGAATGAAATGCGTATCTTTGTTTTGAATCGTGAGTGGCACAGCTGCTTGTTGCTCCACTTTCAATGGAGCATTTCCACACAGTCAACATAACGTGCTGCTTTACCGGTGGCGTCGTGAAAACGGGCTCATCTTGAAGATGCACAGTTTAGTCTATTCCTGTTTGTATAGTTGGATATGATCACATTTGTACTACGGGTGCACCTGGCACCGTTAACCCTTCGATGACGAGGAGCCTTATAGCTGGTTCCAGCTTCTTCAATGTGAGGATGGTGCTGCTCTTCTTCGTCATACATGACAGTGAATGAATTTACTTTTTTTTTTTTTTTTTTTACTTTTGGGGAAGACAAAACTAAGACAGTTGAACGTGTCTCCTTCCACTTATATGGTTTTGGTAGCAACTGTACAGAGACGCTACAACCAAACGCACACAACTGGCATCTGATAGATAAACAGCAGGATATCCTGAGTGTGTGTTTGTTGGTTCCGCTGGCTGGTTGAGTCTCTCGAAGTGATTCAGGCAGTCAGCGGTGTTTAGTTGCACAGAGCTGCGAGCAAAATGCTTACAAATTGCTAAGTGGTGAACATGGGACGCAACAAGGCATGCTGATTAATAATGCAAAGCGTGCAGCCTATAGAACACCTGGTCTTGCGTTGAGTAACAAGTGTCACATGCCCTGATTGACAGTTTTTAGGAGATGAGATGCCATATACATATATATATATTAGATATAACATGCCTGTCATTTTCAATCTGTCACTTCTTAAATCAGTTTTCTGTACTCGTATATAGAGCTGTGTGTTTTTAGGCTTGGGTCCGTCCCACATGGGCTCCTTATTCTCAGCTAATGTGACTTCAGTCTGAACAGTCTTATCAGAATTTCTGCATCATTTTTTTTCAGCTACCGTGCGTCATCAAACGGTGAATTATCAGGCCACGCGATCATTTTTAAACGTCACTTCAATGCAGGAAAATTCGTAAAATATTTAAGAAAAAATTAGCTGATGGCGGCCAGAAGATAATGGGAGTTCATTCAATTCAAGAAGCAGCAATGGGTAATGTGTCATTTTTTGAGTTACACTGTATTTTATATGATAACTCGGCTATGATGCAGTGTAGCGACACGATGACACGCTGCTACAGCCATTTTAATGAAAGCGTCCTCCATTTTATTTGGTATTCGTCTGCACAATCACGCCTCGTGTGAAGTCTTTGGGATTGTGTGGTTTGGCCCAGAAGGGTGACTCGTGCTAGACTGCTGTCAGATACTGGTCACATTACAAACAAAGCCAGATCGGAGCAGTGAACGCGTATGGAACCGTAAATAATGACAATATCAACAATGGCACCATTGCTGTAGTGTACGGGTCAGTGTGGTGACCCACAGCCAAGGACACTTTGACCGCGACGGTTCGATCGCCTCCGTTACCTTTCCCCTCGATCCTCAGTCTGGCGTAACGACCGGGTCCCTGTAACGTGGACGAACTTTGAATCGTCACATTCACGGCGCACATCTGTCTGCGTTCTTCCCAAGTAAGTTATGTACGTGTCGGTATCTGTACCACCGGCTTCCAATGCAAACGATTCCAATATGACAAATTCTATTGCATCTACAAAAGGACAAATATTACATTTTGGTTGCGTAGTTACTTGTAGAGCATTGATTTTTCTGTTGTTGTTTGTTCAGCCTGGACTCACCAAACTAAACTAAATGTGTGTCAGGGAAACGGGGGGGATTCTCGCTCAGAGCTCGACACGCTGCAGTCTGGAAGCTGAGCTTCGGTTGACATCGGAGATGGAGGATGTTGCATCACCTCCACAAGGGGGAAGTGGAACAATAGTAGTTAAATACTATACAGTCATGTCGTCAGTTCCAAAAGCTGACTTCTACTGTCGCTGTCTTTTATCAAATGGGGCAGTTTAGACGCGAGGACGCAGGGCGATTCGTTGAAAAATGTTAGGTCGGTCGCAAGCGAGACGGGGGAACTTGGCTTGTGTCTTGAGAAGTTGAAGCATTTATTCACACACACACACACACACACACACACACACACACACACACACACACACACACACACACACACGCTCTCGACTGGACACTCGCTAACGTCACGCAGGACTTTCAATACACCGACGTAAACTCTTAACGGCACACGATTCATCGGTTATCATAACGGCTGGGCCGCTTGTTAAGCACCTCGACCGCCCCCTGCATGCACGCCACTAATCCAGCCAATTAATGATCAGTTTACGAGGGTCAGCTATCGGTCAGAAAAAATTAGCATCCCTATCTTTAGCATCAGAAATCATATCGCAGTTGTCAAAATGATCATATTGGATATTTTTTCCAAAATCATTCAGCCCCGATTTAAACATTGTAATAGTAAAGCTGTCAGATCAATATGTTGGAAGAAAAATACAATATTGGAGTAGAAATAAAAAGTTTTGCATGTTTATGCTTAGAATACACACGGGGTGTGTACAAGAATACATTTTTTTTTTTTTACATTGCACCAAAGAGATGAGATCAGATCTTTAGATTCTATTAAAGAACAGGCTAACGCTAATATTGCTATCATTAGCTCGACGGCTTGGCAAAGCTGATCGTAAACCCTTTCCCCGGTGTGTTTTCAGTTTATTACTACAATACAGACGCACTCTGTCGTCGTAGAAACATATTATGGTAATTACCATAATTAGTTAGCCCACTTTACGGGATTCATTCAGACCATTTAAAAACTACAATTCTGAGATCTGTCAGGTGTGATTGGAGGTCTGTCCAACAGTTACACAAGTTAGCCATTTATGAGCGTTTAGCAGGAACCAGCGTTATTTAGTGGCATTACTGTGATGTGGTTACTTGTGTCCACTTGACCTAACCCTCTTCTCCCTGTTGTTGACAAAAGCGCATGCACGAGGCCTGATCAGTGACACACACACACACACACACACACACACACACACACACACACACACACACACACACACACACACACACACACACACACACAACAGTGGGCACAAACGGGTTCACTGAAGCCAGCAGGATTAAGTCTTCACTGCATGTTCCATGAGTGAGAGGTCTGTCGGGTCCGTGAAGAGATCAGAGACGGTGATTTAGAAGATTGCAGACATTGTTTCCTGGTTTTGAGTTTATGTTTCCAAGACTCTGCATAAAGGCTTCTCTCCTTCCGTTCTCACCTTTCAAAATAAAAGCCCTAGACATGCACTGCATCAGGAGGCAACTCGACACAATAGCTCAATACATTTTGCACGCTGAATATCTGGACCTGTAGGCGAGGCGGTCTGTCAGTGAGCTACAGACACAGTGGTGTGTGTGTGTGTGTGTGTGTGTGTGTGTGTGTGTGTGTGTGTGTGTGTGTGTGTGTGTGTGTGTGTGTGTGTGTGTGTGTGTGTGTGAGAGACCCCCCCTGACCCCGGTCAGTCATGTAGTGTAAACACCACAACAACATAGTCTTGTGTCTCAGGTCTGAACCGGGCCTTTGATCATGTTTTGGATGCGGGTTCAACAGAGAAACCTGGTTCTTCAGGTCTCTGTGTACACAAACATGACCCAGACTTCTGATCCTTGTCTGGAGGAATTTGTGAATGGATGTGAATGTTTCTTAGTCCTCTGTGATAGTAAACAGAATGTCTCTGGGTTTGGGACCAGACACCAGTATGAGGTGTTGAGATGCCACCATCTCCTTTTTTTTTTTACATTTTTAAATGAACCCACAAGGGTTAATCTGCCGATTTTATTCTCTTGAATAACTGTTTGGTCTATAAAACGGTAGGTATCATCATTTCTCATCTGCCAGAGTTAATGTCCAAAACCCCCAAAATAATCAATTTACTATCACATATGACAAAAAAACAACAACAATAAATCCTCACATTTGAGTAACAGGGACCAGAGAACTGGCTGAACATCAGTGCATCGTATTTCTCTAAACCAGGAGACCATCTCTGTGTGTATGCGTACGTTAAATATCTTGACATGTTTTTGGTACGAGAACGCTCAGCTCTCACTAAGCAGTAGTGAGCTCTGGAGTGGATTCAGTGTGTATCACCTCACTTTGAAGCTATAAAAGAAACGGCTCCTGGTTTGTTTCAGCCTCCGTTTCACCCACACACGTGTTTTCACTTACGTGGCTGATTAGACTTCGTCTCTGGACTATGTGGGCGTGTGCAGATCATACTTGATTGACATCTCTCTTAATGTCCTGAGTTATCTTATTTGCACCTGTTTTGACAGACAGTTTACAGCTTTGGTTTTTATATAGACTTTAGCCGAGTGCCATCGTCACATCATGTCTCCCGTTTGACGTGAACATTTCTGGTATTTGAAAGCTTTTATTTAGGGACGAGTTACGTTTTTTTTGTTGTCTTGTTTACAGCCTTTGGTAAAAGTTTAATGTGTGTAGTGCATGAAAACACACTGCGGGACAAGATGCACGTGCATCCCAGCACAGAATCATGTTACTGCAGCTTTGGGTAGAGAGGCCGATAGCATGAATGTGGAGTTAACATCACATTTGTTCCCGAAGCCCTGAAACATGTTTGCGTAAGTGGACCCTGAACGCTTCGTTCCCCGGTGTGCAGAAAGGCTGTGCAATATTAATGTGGATAAACAAGGCATTATGTGGTGAATCCATATTTTAACGTCGGATGTGTTGGGATGTAAATGATACAACAAACTTCTAGAAACAACGGATGGTGTCAAATTAGCTTTTAACTTTTTTTTTTTTTTTTTTTAATGAGGGCAAGAAATAACAAGAGACCCATTTACTGCATTAAACCAGCCTAACCCTAACCCAAAAATCAGCTAGTATATAGAATCAGAGTTAAAAAAAACAACCTGAAAATATAAGCGGTGTTCTCTGCTCTGAAACCCTGTTGGCATGTCCACTGATTTTGCCATAACGGTTTCATAACCGTTAGAATTGTAGAAGCTGTGGTATCTGTGGTGTCCTGATCCTTTCTTTGTTGAGTCGTGAAAACAAATCTTGCGAGTCTGGTCTGTGTAGCCTACGTTCTCATTTAACCAGGATGAATGGTTTTAAGGAGCCAAAGAGGGAACATAATTAAAAAAAAAAAAAAAACTGCTGCATATAGCTGATGATAATGAAGATTATCTTCAAGAATGAGTAACCAGGCATCTTAAACCATCTTATGAAAATGTCCCCTTTCTCCTCTGGTTTTGTCACGTAGGTCTTTTATAATTTTAGGGACTCTTTCCTCCCAAGTTTCTGAAGGAGGTGGAGAGTTTGACCACATTGGTCTCCTGAGAGGGAGAAAGAAGTGTGGGGGGGTGGGGGGGGGGAGTGAGTGAGTGAGTGAAGGTCGTCGGTACGCCGTTTAGCTGACCACCGATACCGGATTAGATGGTGAGCCTGCAGCCTGGCTGTCATCCTGCTGCGCTAACTGTGTCATCTCTCAAAGACAATTTCCCTAATGTATTCCATCTGACAGATGACCCGTCTCTCTGATATCATTTGTGCCCCCGTCTCCCGCAACAATGGGGACTCCAGCGCGTACGAACGTCTGCTCCTTTATGAAACGACATTTCCTTTCAGGGTACGCACGCCCCAACGCACCGCTGGCAGGTGTCATTTTTTTTTTTTCCAGAGGTATAGGCTCTTGATTCCCGTTCTCGTGAGAGTTGAGCTTATTATCCGGCGGACAGGCGGTGAAACAAAAGGCCTAAATTGAACATGCCAACAACATGTCCGCCCTCCATTCTATTCATTTCTTTAAGGAGATCCCCTTGCGAGGCCGTCTGAAGATTCAGAAGATCGCTGTCTTGCCACCAGGTCGAAGTGCATCAGAGAAGCTAGAAGGAACGATGTTTAACGCGTCGTCGCTTACGTCCTGTATTCCAATGCGTGAACTCAAATGTAAATGCGGCCATGGAGTGGGTTCTGAAATATCTGCGAATGAACTGTTGAGCGACTTAAGTTGTGCGTTCACGATACAAGACCGCGTCTCAGTTCGAACATGCGGATCAGCGAGCAGCAGGTAGAAAGCGAGTCGACTTTTGAGGTGGAACCAGACCAGCTTGCAACCTTTTTGTCGTCGAGAACTGTCCAGTCAGGGAAACGAGTCGGCCTTTTACTGTGAGTCATGCAGACGTGGTGAAGCAGACAGGTGGCTTGATGTGCCTTTTCTCCTGACAGCAGATCTTCTACCTCATATCAACATCAAAGGCCTGCTGTAGTTGATGCGACGAGCGGAGTTTAGTGCATCGATACTGGAATTGTAGGCCTCGGATAACTTGGTAATTAAGAAGGTTATCCGTTCCTGTTTGAGTGGAACGATCGATGAAAGGATTCAGATGTCACATCTCCTAGCAGCGGCCTCAGTTCTCTGGCGTTAGCTTAGCTTAGCTGGTATGGAAAAGAAGAAGTCACATGGCTCATACGTGCGAGGGGGGGGGGGGGGGGGGGGGGGGGGATCCATTTTCAAGATGAACCCATCACGTTCACGACTGTGACCATACGGTACGCTGGACTACCCCTCGCATACTTTTCACTACTGATGCCAACTGTACAAAGACTGCTGCTGCTGCTAAAGGAACAGAAACACAGCTGTCTTTGTGTTCTCATAGTTTGTGTAAAGCCTTTCTTCATTTCCCCGGATAGCTTTTGTTGACCCGACAGATCGTGGATGGCCTTTTTCTTTTTTTGTACAAAGACAGAGCCATAGTAAGAGCAGGAAAGTGAGTTATTATGCTCAAGAAAAGATGGAAGCAAAATAAAACGTATCTTTTTCTTTGTAAGAGCCTTTGTTTGTCTGTGACTCTGAGGGACGGACACTTAAACCTAATATTTGTCATCTTCAACCACAATGTGGCGTCATGTTTTGCACAGCAGGACGTCGTGTTTCTTGTAGCTGTATGGTTTTGTGTGTTGGTGTCTTGTCCACAGACTGTAGGTGTCACCCGCAAAAAGCCCATAAACCAACTCCCACAATGCCGAGGAGGCATTTACACTATCTGTAACCTCATATCTCATATTCATGGACTACTTTATGGCCTTTGTACAAGTCCTGTAAAGAAAGTCAAGTATTACATGTATTATAAGGAAACAAAGGTTGAATATCCTGTAAACAATTTGATTCTGCTGGCATAATGTAAACTCAAATGAAGATTTTTAAGACCACCCGTTTCTAAAGCATTTAAAAGTGAAATGGCATTACTTTTTTAATAGTCCCTACACATGTAAATGGTGCTTTTATCAGTTAACTATTTGTGACAGTCACATGATCGCACGCACCAAGTTACAAAACTTTACACCAATTACACCATTTTTCTGGCGTGCGTGCCTCATGCCGGCTTTACTAAGGCGAGTACAAACTAAGCTTAAGACTGATGCAACGTTTGCATCACACAGAGCTGGAGTCGGTCAGACCCGCCCAGAACTGTGGGGGGGGGGATTCCCAGCAAACGATTGCCTCCCCTGCTGAAGCTATTCACCTCTGAGTGTTCCCCGTTAATATGCAGAGCTGTCGAAGCGCGTTTAAATTGCAAAGGCGCTCGTGTGATCGATAGGAGGGCCATTGTTGTCGCCTCCTCATCTCTTTGAGTCGTGTTTTCTTCCTTTTGTTTGCGTCTCCTCTGTGTGTCCCATCAACACTTAAGACACAGATGAATGGTTGGTGGAGTAGCCTGTATGCTCTGAGGCATGGTGATGTAAATCCAGAGGGCTGCTGGAGGTCCACTCCTGGAGGTGCCGATGGAGACGCTGGTCATTGTCTGCTTTGGTCAAGCAGAAGCAAAGCGTCCTCTGAAAGTTCTAACCAGAAGGGTTCAGTGATTTAACGCATCGACATTGATTCAGTTCAGAATTAACAGAATGTGTTGCTGACATTTGACTTTTTGCTGATGACTGGATGTTGTGTACCTCAGTTCCTGTGACAGTGGTTTTCATCTACTTTTTTAAAATATTTCCAGCAGTGCTTTATAGATGTACGTTTTAAATAAGCTTATGACTTAAGCAATTACCTTCAACCGGGTGCTTTGGAAGAATAGACTGTAAAAAGAAATGGACGTAGTTACCGTTTTGGCGGTCGCTTTTCTTTTCTTTTGGTGACCATATTTGGACGAGAAGGAGGAGCTAGGGAAGGATGTGCTTTGCTTCAATTCTATCTCTAATGACGGCTCACCATGGTAACAACCTGTCAATCACAAGGTAGCCACTAAAGCACAACCTCGCTTTATCGGCTGTTTTACTATAATAGGACAATGATTTATAGAATGAAAATCATTTGGTGTGGTTTTGATAGAAACGTATATTTTTGCAATGCCGGTATGCGTTGATCTAAAGGCAGATCTTCGACCACAGAACCTTTTTATGTCCCGTTTCTTGTGTTGCCGTCATTTCCATCGATTTCTGTGCTGCATGCCACGGACACGCGCTCATAAGATTTGATTGATGTGAATCAACAACAACTGCCTGGTCATTGATTTGGTGTCTACATAACTAATTCCGCTTGATGATATCAATCCAAACCATTTGGCTTTGACATTTGAAGGAAGCCGACCGTAAAGTCAAAGGAAATAAGTCAAATCTTATTTATTTATCTCCCATCTTTTTCGGATCATGATCAACATTGTTGTTGTTGTTGTGCTGTGGGTACATGAGACCTCGGTGTATTATTTTTATCACTTTGATGGAAAACAAAGCTGTTCTAAGCTTTACATCGATGCCGTATGTAGTTTCACTGAAGAGAGAAGCGTCATTTATGGATCGTAGACTTGCAAATATGCCCGATCTCCTGTTGTAGCCGAGTTTAGAACCCAACTTAGTGCTCATCCAAATGAAAAGTGTTATTTCAGGAAGGGAGCTCCCATTCCAACAAGTCCACTGATGATGTTGACGCAAAGCCTGATGATTCAGTTTTGAACTAAGGCTGTTATCTTTGTCAGCTAAGCACTGTGATCGTTACTAAAAATACATGAATGCCGCCTACAAAAGAAATGTGTACACAAGGGCAACTTCTGATGCTAAGTAGACATGATTATGCTAATATTTTGTATCCTTAAAGATGGTTCAGTACATGTGGGACGTGGGAAAATGGGATCTGTGACTCTAGAAGACTCTAGAAAGCGATAATGAAATGACAGCTGATATAATTTACCAGAATACCTTAAAATAGCCAAACGGTATTAATGATTTTCGAGCAATAAATGCACATTTTGAACAATGTAGAAATGCATCATTTTGACTCCTTTTGATAAACCATATGGTGACTCAAGTTACTACATCTTTTGCTATTCTTATATATTCATTAATAGACTTTACTTGGACGGCCGCCCAAGTATATTTGGTGCCCCATTAAAGCATTTTTTTAATGTTTTTATTTCGATGTTTTCGGGTTGTGCGTCCGTCCGGTCCGTTCTCGTGATATCTCAGGAACGCCTTGTGGGAATTTCTTTACGTTTGGCACTAATGCCCACTGGAACTCAAGGATGAGCTCATTAGAATTTTGGTGACCTCACAAAACATGTTTTGGGCCATAACTCAAGAGTTCATATGCTGATTTTAAGACCATTTCACACGGAGGAGGTCATTCTAGGTTTTATTTTTGAATTTTGATTGTATCCGTCCAAGAGAACGGCGCCATCCGCGATCGATTAACGATCGTGACGGTGCAGTGTGCGGATGATCGTTCAGACGATCTGAAGGATTTGAAAGTCTGTTACTATGAAATGAAATTACGCACCATCCCTTTTTTTTGTGGACCGTTTCCTCTGCTCTGTTTAGAGTGGTCAATAGTGAGAGTGATTGTGGTGCCGTTTCCTGAAACTCGCTTCTCCTTTCTCATGTCCAACCACACGGCAAACATTTTGTCATTCCCTTTCGACACGGATTAATACAAACGACGCCTAAAAAAATCTACTTCCTACTTGTCGACGGTGGAAGCATGGGAGTGAATGTTTGCTCTCTGATCTCTGCAGGGAGGATATGCAGATCACACAGCAGACAGTGTGTAGTGAGGGAGTGTCGGGACACTTTTGGGTTTAACAACAACAACAGACCGTGAGAGTCAGATGGTTTTAAAGGGTGTAGCATTCACCGTTGACATACTAATTGGATTTCAGTGTTTATATACCAGAGATCTCTTACTTCACTCCATTTAATTGTTTTGACGCAATGAACCACAACTGGCTGACGTTCCACGGTGTTTAAAGCAAACCTGTTGCCGCCACTAAAGAGTTTGTTTGTGGTTACGTTGTACCTTCATTATGTTGCATAATACCTTTTTAAAACCTTGTTCACAGTTTTCAGTGAAATCCGGTGGAAAGAGTTTTTAATTTGTATCCGGATAAGTGATTTCAAAATGATTTCAAAACATTGTAAGACGGTGTGTTTTTAAATATTTTTTTAATTTTAATAAAAATAAATACTGGAGAGTACATTTTTGGCAAATATTTTTAAAAAAATGGGTTTGCTCATTTTATGGGGGACATTTAAAATGGTTGTTAGACCTCAAAGATACGCAAAATGTATGAATGAATGAAAAAAATGAAAGAGCACATATAAAAAATATATATAATTTACAACCTTGTTTAACCATAAGTGTCTTTTTTTTTTTCTTCTGTTTCCTTGAAGTAACGGAGTGGGGTGACGACGTACGGCCCATCTCTGAAGAAGAAGCCATGGTCATCGTCAACCACCAATCCACAGGAGATGTGTGCACCCTCATGATGTGCCTGCAAGACAAGGGCATGGTAAGACCAGAGACACAAACGTGTTCCTCATTCTGCCCCTTTTTTTAGGAAATCCAGAAATATAACCTCACGATTGAACAGGGTCACATCGGAGTAAACACCAGCCCATGCAGATGTGCTAAGAACGTGCTAAATACAGATCAGGGTGTGTGTGTGTGTGTGTGTGTGTGTGTGTGTGTGTGTGTGTGTGTGTGTGTGTGTGTGTGTGTGTGTGTGTGTGTGTGTGTGTGTGTGTGTGTGTGTGTGTGTGTGTGTGTGTGTGTGTGTGCGCGCGCGCGCGCTCATTTGTACATTATACTTATTGTTCATTGATGGAGCCGTGGAAGTGCAACACTGTCCAGCAGATACTTAAAAATACACGCCTTTTATTAACAAATGAAAGGATGCTGGAGGGACTTTATTTATGTTGAGTTAAACATAAGTTATACATATTTACCTTTTCTCTACAGATGTAGACATTTGAACTGTAGTATTGTTGCTAGCATGATGTCAAACATACAGTAAAAGATCATTTTCACACGTAAAAGATGAGCAAGACCTTGATTTTTCTAGAAGAGAAGCAGCTGAAGCAGCCCAGCCTCGCCCGAGCCACACTGCACACACAGGTAGTGTGGCTCGGGTGTGAGCTTCAGCTAATTACGTTTCGTTTTAAGGACGGTTGTCAAGTCAGCCAAGGCCTCGATCACGCATATTGACAGTCGATGCGGCAGCAGGGAGTACTTTTTGTAGAACCGCTGAGCGCCGTGGCGACGGGACGATGCGTTTTTCGAGTCAAAACAGTAGAGACGGACGGCCTCGCAAACCACTGCTGCGGTTTGCTGCATTCAAATGACCGACTCCCAGTTGGAGCACACAGCAGAGCCTCTCGGGCTGCTGGCAGCGAGTGTGCAAAGGTCTGAGGGTTGACTGCTTTGCATTCTTTCACACTGATCATTTTCAACATGGCAAGGAAGTGAAACGTGTCCAAACATCAGTGCGTATATATATATATACACACACACACACACACACACACACACACACACACACACACACACACACACACACACACACACACCCCTCTTCCTCTGTTTTAATGGGATACTTTGTACACTTACGAAGTTCATGTGGGGTTGTCTGGAATGGTAAACAAATGCGTTTAAACACAACATCTGTGTTGCGTAATGGAATTCATTAACACACAAAGTTGGCTATTACAGAGAGAATTTGAGCCGAGAAGATTTTTTTTTTTGGAGGGAAAAACAATTTCCTTGTTTGGTCGTAAGACATAAACAAAGAGAGAAGTATTTATATTGGAACGTTTCTGCATTCATTTGAACAGGAAGTCTGACTGGGACTAAACTACAGCAGAGCATGCTCTTCCTCTCACAAGATGTACAACTCCTTACTGTTGTGTCTATCACTTTATAGCACTTTAATCCGACATTGTTAGGGGCTCAGCTGCTTAATTGCCAAAGTGGACGTGTAGCCGCTGCACAATAACACACAGACGTAGCGTCTTGTCCTCCAAACGTACCGTCAGCAGCAGAAGTGAGTTTAAAAAGTCACTTTCGGCTCACTTTTCACTCTGCAAACCATTTTCACAACGTGCAGCTCGCTGTCCCGCCATTCAAACCATGCTGGAGATTTTGCTGTGAATTCTGGGACAGCGGCGGCAGCTGTGGTGGTGGTGGTGTTGTTGTTTTTTGTTTTTTTTTTGGCTGAAGTTGGCACAGCACTGGTTCTGCCTAGCTACGCTGCACAAACATGATGACATGATCCGCCTCAACAACTGCATCCCTGGGCCAGTTTATCCTCTTAGCACTGAAAGGACAGTAAGCCAAAGCTGCGTGGTCGCAGGTCATGAGGGTGGGAGTGCTCAGAGGGCCGGTATCAGTTGTGGACGCTGGAACCAAAGCCAAAGTCCTGTGCTTTTGATTACAGGTGAATTTTGGGGATTTTCATTTCATTTCTCCTCCCTTTTTTCTTTTTTTTTTCTTTTTTAGGTGGTACAAAAAATGATGTGGTTGATGGACCATGTGTTCAAATACACCAACTTTGGCCTAGTGTCCCTGATCCACGGGGACTTCTTCATCAGACAGGTAAGACGCCCACAACTGGTACTTTTAACACTGAGAAATGTTGCAGTGTCTGTTTTTATTGTCACGCCTGTTATTTGAACATTAACATGCTCTGCACCACATTAACACTAAACATGCTAACATCCAGCTGTGAGGCAGGGATTTTTTTTTTTTGTCTGTAAATTAGCCTCCAGACTACATTGTCAATTGTCGCTGATACAAGAAAGCCTGTTTTCCCGCCGCATGTCAACACTTTGTTTCCCCCTAAAGTAGTGCTGGGCGGTATGATCACACATGTGTCTGTAGCGGGACCAGAACCTCCAAACAGCAGACACAGCTTCTCTCTTGGGCTCACATGGTGTTGGTCTGTCTTCGTTCACGTTGCATCGCTCGTTTCTGTTCTTTAATGTAGCGACGGAGCCTCTCCCAGCTGCTAACAGACTAGCTAACGAGCTAGCTAGCGAGCTGTACCCAGCATGCCGTTCGGTAGTGTACTTTTATAAATGTACAATGATTAGTGTTACAATTTGTCTAAGTTCAGATGGGATTTTAGAGGAAATGGTGCATAGTTACGATATCATTTCACCTCAGGTTGATAGCAGACCACCTCAAGGTGTGACTCAGAGAGAACCAGGACATTCTGATGTAGCATTTCAAAACTTCTCTGACTCGCGTAGTAATGCTCCTGCCCTTCGTTCCCTTTCCTCGTCTCAGCCCCGTGTGTCTACATCTCACTCGAGTCAGGAAACGTGTCAGAATACCCATCTTTGATTGACTGAGCTGCATCACGTGATGTGATTTACAACTCATGTAATTGGTCGGTTTGTTTCCTGGACTACTGACCGAGTGCCGTAAAGGCCTAGAAAAGCTGCGCCGGTTAAAATATAGGCGCTCCGTCAAAATGTAATAATTCTCAATTATCCATCGGTTTTAGGTCCTGGGTCCGGATACAACGCCATCTGGGTCCGGATCCGGACCGCGGTCCGCCTATTAGTGACCCCTGACGTAGACCTTTAGGCCGTCATTAGTTCAACCTCCCGGCTACTGCAGGCCTGTTTTTGCAGCGCTGCAAAGCGGAGACACTGCCCATCTGCTTGTCCCAGCTGGACAGCAGATATATTGGTTGGTGGGATTCTTACGGCCCGGGCGTCCTCTGAGAAGGATAACGGCAGTGGACAGTAGTGTGTGGGGGGCTGCCGAGCCCCGCTGGGTCAGACTGATACTTTAGTTGTGGAGGCATGTGGAACAGAGCAGCCTGCTTTGACAGGCCTACAGTGTAGTCGACAGGGCTCCTATTGGTCAGGGGGGGTTCCTGGAATATTGTGACGGTTTGGGAGGTTTATCCCTCACACTACCTAGCCAGCTGGCTAGGTAGCGTCAGCTGGCTAGGTAGCGTCAGCTGGCTAGGTAGCATCAGCTGGCTAGGTAGCATTAGCATACCCAGACAGTCGATAAAGGACTGAATGAAGTTGAATCTGCACGCAGATAATATATCTCATAATCCGAGACAATATCTCGTCAACAAACAAACTTTTTGTCAGCTTGTCCCTCATCTAAAGTTAAACAACGTTGTCACTACGAGACATCTGGAGTCACAGGAATGTCACAATGATGGCATTTAACTTATCGTGCAAAAAAACAAACGCATGTTGAATTTATGGAATAAATTCTGATATTGCTCAGCCCTACTTTCTGTTTGTCAGAATACATCAGTTTATGTACATTTGATGTACTTAGATGTTGGTAATTTAAACTCAATAGGACTTGTTGGCACCAGCTCCTAAAGGACAAAGATTAAAAAATATAATAGATTTAAATAACAGAACTGCTAATGTTGTGTGTGTGCCCGCTCACCCCTCTCACTTTCTGAGCTGCAAAAACGCCACAGCCATGGCAAGGGGGAATTCATTTTTTTAGGTCATGGAAATGCTTCGCCGTGGAATTTCACATCCGGCTCTGTGCCGAGGGTGAAGCACCCTGAGCCCGCTAAGCAGCCAGGCAGACGGGCTGTGGTGGAAGGCCGTTAGCGGGCCGGTCCATTTCTGCCATCTCCCCTCTCTGTGGTCCCCTCTGGCATCCTGGTGTGTGCATTCTTCACATCCTTCCCCCAGAATAGTTCACGTCCACCCAGCACAGCCAGCATCTGGCCCAGCCTCCCAAGCATCTGCTGTCCACTCAGGATGTAGCATCACTATGCACGGCACAACACAGCAGGCTTTGATGGCCCGAGCTCGCGTACTTGTTGCACACGTCTGTAATTGGACTTTTTTTATTTTTATTTCTTGGTCCTGTTGGTGTTCTAAACCTATACTTCAAATTCAACACATTCCTCCAATTAGTCTTTCATGTTTTTATTTAAAGGATGTACAAAGCCAATGCGAAGTTTATATTCTGACTTATAATAATAATAATAATAATAATAATAATAATAACTTTATTTATATAGCACCTTTAAAAACAGAGTTTGCAAAGCTCAGTGAGACAGTCTATACGATAAAAATAAACTAAATCAAAAATAAATAAATAACAATAATAATAAAAATATATATATAATAATAATAATTTAAAAAAAATATATATTTATTTATATATATATATATATATATATATATATAATAAATAAATAAATAAATAATGTACTGTTTAGGATTTTTGAGGGTAATGCATATATTCAAAGAAACACACACACTCTGTATGCTCACATGTAGCTGCATGTGTGCTCACATGACACATGCAGAGTCCAGCCAATGCTTTTAACATGGCTTCTGACCGAGCCTAACTAAAAATCAATCCCGCTCCTCTTCGTCCTGCTACTGCTAATGCTCTTAATGTTGTCAAGGCCGCCGTGTTTTGCATCCATTTCAGTCGCGCCATTAATGCCGCTTTAAGTGCTCAGCAGAGTTTCCGCATCTAACTTGTGACTTGTGTTCGCTTGTTTTTTATTAGCTTGTATGCCGACAAGACACATCCATCTTAAAGTTAAATGAATTCAGCACTGAGCCTCAATCGTTTTTCTTTCATTTGGGGAATCGACTGAAACTGCGCTGAAAAACACTGGTGTCATAACTATAATTGTTTTGCATTGTGCATTTTCCTAACGTATTTCTGTTGTTCCCGCAGGGTAAAGCTCACCGAGACAAGCAGCTGATTTACCTGAAAGATCACCTAGAGAAATACTACCACAGCCGCGACAGGAAGTGGATAGTGCTGTTCCCCGAGGGGGGCTTCTTGCGCAAGCGGCGGGAAACCAGCCAGCTGTTCGCCAAGAAGCATTCTCTCCCCCACTTGACCCACGTCACGCTGCCTCGTCTCGGGGCCACGCAGGTTATCCTAAAAACCCTGTCGGCCCAGCAGGAGAACGGCAGCGTGGGCAGCGAGACCGGGACCCTCAACCAGAAGGGTAACTAGCCCACATTCAACCTTCTCTGATCATCTTCTGTTTTCTTTTTTACTAGAATATTTGTGGGATCAGTTTGGATCTATGACGTTTGTTGTTATTAGGGCTGTGTTTTACGACCTTAATATGTTTTTTTTAAGTATGTTTCTTGGCCCTTTTGTGTCTTGATTGGAGAATAAGAAGTAGATACAGGTGGGGAAATTACATGTCAGCTGTACATGATTTTGATTGCATTGTTCCTTGAAGCTGGAGGCCACCAGGTTGCCCCTCTTCCCTCTAAATGAACCTTCAGTAATGTTTCACTCGGTTTGTCTTGTGTTCATCTCAGCGTCTCGTCGCATCTTAAAATGAGACAAAACTGCATGCTAGCTCTCTTTGCTGTGAGGTGATTTTTCATTTTCAAATTGTCGTCATTCTGCAAAAAAAAAAAAAAAAGCACTGATTTATTGTTATTTTTGACGGCCATGGATCTGAACTGTTAAATGGATTTTGAGTGTTTTGTATTAAGACGCTTGATTCACTAAACACAAGTGAGGTTCGGATTGAATTTTGAGGTGTTCTTTGAAGTTGCGGGATTTCTTTTTCCCGTATTGATTGAATGTTCTGGCAAAAATGATGTGGTTTTTTTTACGCGCAGTCTCTGTGAAATGTAGCTCATGACAGAATGTGATCTTATGTTGGCTGGAAGGCCACGGACGGAGCATGTTTCAAACATGAAGCATTAAATCATTGCCTCTGTCCTCTGGGAGTCCCGTTTTTAAATCATAGGGGGCTGCTGGTCTAGATTGCCAGCAGAAGTGACGGGTGACATGCGGAGAGGTGCAAGGAATTGCGTCAAAGTCCCTGAAACCCCGCTGGTCATTTGCAGAGAGTCATTTTTCTGTCTAGAGACCAGCCCCAATTACAGGAAAGGAGAAAACAAACAGTATGGGAACAAACTGGGGGGTACATTTCTTACGCTACTGTCTTTACACATCTTTTACATAGATTAAAATCCAGATATTTTACAATGGTCTGTCTTTGTAGTGAAGTGACCAATTTTCTGAGAAAGGTCTTCACTTACTACCTTGGGAGAAACCAGAGTTATCCACCAATAATGCTCATGGTCTAACAAAAGGATCCAGATGACGCGGTAAACCCGCGTTCAAACGGCCCGTAAACACACAGATGCAATGAGTCCACCCAGCGGTCTCTCCTGGCTTCGGTTCAAAATCCATTTTAAGGATGTGCTGTGTTAATAGTAATTTGAAGAGACTTTGGGCCAGCACTATAGAGAACGTGGCTCAGGGACTTTAGCCTTCCACAAGTCTGCTAACGCAGCTCTGCGTCCGACGGCCTCAGCACTAACGGCAAGAGGCTGTCTGTTCGTCCCTCTGCAGGACGGACTGTCAAACCAAAGGAGGAGTGTTTCTTAATCAGCTGTCGTAAAAATGGAGATAAAGACGGGGAACTGCTTTATTTATGGGCTAAATTTTACGCTGTGTGTGCAAGTTTTTGTTTTGGCATTTCTGCAAATTTAGCACGAAGTCTGTGCAAAGTCACTAACGGCAGCAGATGTTTTGTTTATAACCTCGGGCACGAAGGGGATTTTCAAAACATTTTTAGGGTTTTACTGGCATCATAATATATATATATATATATATATATATATATATATATATATATATATATATATATATATACTTCCCCTGCTTCAGTGTGGTTCCAGTTCATATCCCAGTTCTTCCTTTTTTCTCCCCTTGTCCTTTGGTCTCTTCCAGCCGATCAGGAGGAGAGGAAGCTGGTTGCTGCAGTAGAGCTCGTCCTTCTGCTTGAATCTAGCTAATGGCATTAAAACCTAGGGCAAGAAAACACACACACACACACACACACACACACACACACACTCTCAGAAGAGCCAATGTCCCTCACTATACTCTGTGTGTGTGTGTGTGTGTGTGTGTGTGTGTGTGTGTGCGTGTGTGCGTGTGTGTCTGGCTGATGAAAGACACCGCTCTGTCTGCCTCTGACCCTCCCTGATGCTCTGCAGAGGTGCCCAGAGCTTGCTGACTCACTCGGAAGACAAATGGGCCACTTGGAGAAAATAGGATTTGATGTAAATGTGTGTGTCGCTGTGTATCAGCCGCGCAATGTCAACCGGGCTACATTCACCGGGTCACTAGTCACCAGTGAAGCTCACAGCCTGCAGAAAGCCTCCCGTGTGCGGCTCAGACCGATGAGGTTTCATGCGTTTTATCAAACTGTGTTCGCGGCTTGGCAGGTTCGCAGAGTTCACCGCTGTGAGTCATTTAGGGTGGGAACGGAGCTCCGCGTGACCCAAAGGTAGACGTGTTTTTTGATAGCGCCGACCAACCCGAGGCGGAGTCTGTCCAGGTTCAGTCGGTGGGAGGGCCCGCGCGTGGGTTTCAAGTGTTTGTAATTGGCCCGCGGAGTGGCCTGATGGGAGAGCCAGGTATCTGCCCGGTGTGTTTCCTTCCTCTTAACTGTTTACAGAAGGACGGGGCCTCTCCGATGCCATTTTTTCAATTACCGCCGCCGCCGCCGTTTATTACAGTATTGTTTGTCACGGCACACGGAGCACCAGCGATACCTTGGCTCAGGGCCCTCGCGAGAGACGGTGGCTGCCTTTCAACACACTTGGACAGACCTCTAGATCCAATTACCCACGCAGGGATCGCTGTGGTGGTAGCCGTTCCCTGCAACACCAAGGATGCCTATCAAGTCACTGTAGCAGTGATATGCAGGAGCCAGCAGCCTGTTTCTAAGCTGGTTGTTGCAGTTGTTGTTGTTGTTTTTGTAACCAGTATGATACGAAGTGAACCGAGGTGTGCATTCATTCAAAGGACTTGTGTCATTCATATCCTCACAGTTATGAAAGGCGTGGTTATCACAGTATAAACATTTTACGATAGACAAAGTTATATTCTCTCACGGGCGCACTCCATATCTCAAATATTCTCCTGCAGCTAGCATTCACAATGTCTTGTATTTTGTTGGTTACTGCTGTTGGCATTGTCTGTTGGGTCTATAACCGACGGGTGATTTATACCAACAGCCATGAAACGACATCAAAGACACTGTGTTCTCTGCTCATTTGGTAACGCACTCTTTTAAAAGGGCTTTCTCAACAGTTTAAAAGTCACACAGTTTCCCGTTTCACTGCTGTTGACTTGGATAGGTTGACATGTTGACTTGGCAAAAATGAGTCGTAGGAACGTAGCTCCGCTTCGTCACACGGTCACGGTTTGTTTACTTCTTAATAAAGACGTCGCTCTTGCTGCTCGGCGACGGCAGCCCGTGACTTTAGTCGAGCCGTTAAATATGCACTGCTTCACATCGACGTCCTCATTTTAGATGTGTCCGTGTCGACTGAGGCCGCTGGTGTTTGCTCTCCTTTTTTTTTTTTTTTTTTTTTTTTTTTTAACATTTGACAGGCTTGTTCATCTTAAAGGAACACGCCTGTCGTTTAGTTCTCGCGCTCGTTTGCCGTCAAAACCCACAGTCGGGTGTTACGGTTGTTTCATATCTGCGCGTTCAGTACAAAGACGGATCTCTGTAATGTGCATAAACACACAACACACACACACACACACACACACACACACACATTTATCGCATGTTTAGCATTCCCTCTTGTCTAACTTTTTCTTTCTTTTCCATCTGTCGTCGTCTCTTTCTTGCCCCGCCACGAGGCTTCAATTAGATTTTTTTTTTTGTGTGTGATAATTTATTGGTATCATTAACGTGACATAAAGGATTAGCTTTTGAGGTGAAAATGTTTCTTTGACTGCGACTACCAGCCACTGTTCTTAAGCTGGATGACCAGGGTTCACTGAAGGGCCGCTGAATCTCTCCTTCGCCTCAGAGCCTCGTCGGCTGAGGCTGAGCGAGAAGGCTTTCGCCGCGTGGATTATTCCAGTGTGCCGTCCTCAGAATACTGGGTGAACTCCTACCCTAGATTCCCTGCCTTTTTTCAAATGTGTCCTAACTTCCCGTATTTGTGTTTTTGTTTTTTTTTCTACCATGGCAGGTAATAAACGTAAAGGCCTGCAGTGGGTAGTAGATGTGACCATAGCTTACCCCAAAGCAAAACCCATGGACATCCAGACCTGGATCTTTGGCTACAGACCTCCTACAGTCACACATGTACACTACAGGTAAGAATAGCAAAATATGCATTTCATCATATGAGCGATCTTTAGAACCACAGAGTCACACCCCAGGTCTGTAACAGCGCTGCACCTCGGTAAACAGAGACTTTGAGGCTCCTGGGGTGACTCACGTTAGCAGCGTTCCCTTTATTCCGATGGAGGGCTTTAGGTTCATCCGCCCACTGATAACACAAGTTCACTACAGACGAACCCACCTTTGCATACCTCGTGAGTCAGCAGAACACGCCTGACTTTAAAGCTTCCCTGTGGAGCTTCAGACCTCTAGTAGCGCCGTGAAGCTGTGACTCTTTTGTTTATCTCCTGCACTCGTGTGACATTTCCAAGCACTGAATGTGACTGATTATTGTGTTTTTAAGGCAAAACACGCATAGCAGTAGTTTGTGATATTGCAGTGTTTTAAAGTACACGTTGGTTTGATATGTAACAATGGGGGGGGGAATAAAAAGCAGGCTGTAATAAAAAGTAGACTCACAGCCCATCTTGATATGCTGTTGCCAAGGATATCACTTCTCTAATACAGAGAAATGCCTTTGCCCCTCCACATTGTCCTGCCGTCGGTGTCCTTCAGGTTCCCCTCTGTTGCTAATCTACGCCACTCGAGGATACGCTGAAGGTGGGCCAGGATTAGATTTTCTGTAGGCTCCGCTCAGGATGAACGCGGCCCTCTGTGCATCGTCTCGACAGGCTAGATCATAAGTGACGTAACCGAACTCTGAGCGGCAGTCATCAAGCAGAAGTCATCTCGACCAGCCTCCTGTCTAAAGCGCGCGTGTGCGTGTGCGTGTGTGTGTGTGTGTGTGTGTGTGTGTGTGTGTGTGTGTGTGTGTGTGTGTGTGTGTGTGTGTGTGTGTGTGTGTGTGTGTGTGTGTGTGTGTGTGTGTGTGTGTGTGTGCAGGGTATAAAAAGGGCAAAGTTACAGATGATTTATGAACTCTTGGCTTGCTGGCTCCTCTCTTGAGGCGTCTCCTCCCACGTGGGCTAAAGCTAAGCGCTCATTAAGTCTAATTAGAAGAGCAGAGGATGCTCTAGTCCCCACCCCGCCGCTGAGACTCTTTAATCAGCCATTGACACGATCAGCTCCCCCTCACTCGGTCAGCAGCTCTGCAGGCTGAAGGCCCAGCTGTTCCTGTAACAAGTGTGCACCCTCGGCTCCGGTCGTGTAGATGACGCTGATCAGCCAGAAGTTAGGCCTCCATGCAGAGGTGCCGAGTCAACAAGAGGATTAATCTTCCTGCCTGATCAAGGGAACGCTGTGGTGGGGGGGGGTGAGCAATGTGATGCAGACAGGAGAGTCTGCTAGACAGGAGTATCCCCCTCCCCAACAGAACCATATTTTTTTTTACTCCGAAAAAGCTTCCAATGATGTCTTCTACTACCAAAAACAAAAAGAGGCTTCCCTGTCTCGCTGTGTGTTTCAGAGTGTGTCACGCCTCCTCATCCCCTTCTATTGTTGTTGTTGTTGCTTCTATTGTGATGACCTCTGAATTCATGGTGTTTGTCACAAAACATTCCGAAAAAGGGAAACCTCAGACCTCGCATGCGGCGGCAGCAAGCAGAGTGTCAGCTGTCGGCTCTTATTGATGATTCAGCATGTTGTGTGTACCGGAGCTCCCTGATTGGATGTTCAGCTCTGCAAATCAGTGACTTCATCCATTTAAGTGAGGCTTTTTTTTTTTTTTTTTTTTTTTTTTTGCATTCACCTCTTCTTCTGTTGTTCTACATGAAGCAGCAGAAGACCGTTTCACCACATCATGAAACTGGTTGGCTAGTTTAATCCTTGTTCTTTTGTTTCTTTGGGGTTGTTAACACTGACTAGTTACTTCCTCCCTCGTATGTATATATAATATATATAATATATCTATATATATATATATCTATATATCTATATATATATATATATCTATATATCTATATATAGATGCACAGGAGTCCTTTTCTGGGCTGCATAGATCACTGCGCCTCGACTTCAAACGAGGCCGCTGAGAATTTCCCAATATTCTAGATGAATCCACGTCGAGCAGTTTTTTTTTATTATTATTATTATTATTTTTTAATACTTCCACCTCCCTCCTTCTCTCGCTGCCTCCACACCTCACCCCTCAGCCCCACCTGCCCTCTCTCCACATAATCTCAGCCTTCCAGATTGCGGCATCATAAGCCCTCTGTGAATGGCAGATGGGAGAGCTAGGTGGGTGTACGGAGGCAGAGCGAGGGCAGCAGTGGGTGTTAAATATGTTGAAATCCTTTTCTTTTAAAGGCACCATCTCCTCTCTTTCTTTCTGTCTGTTTTTTATTTTTTTTATTTTTTTTTGTGCTGCTCTGTGCGTTTCTGAAAGCTGCTGTTTGAAAATATCTAAAAGGTGATTTATTGTGTCTTGAGTGTGCCTGGTCTGGTCGTCACGCGGACGCTCTCTAGCTGCACACCTGGCTTTCTCTCCGAGACGAGGCACTCGCACAGAAGTGGTTTCTTCTCTTGAGCACTTTGTAAAAAGGCTGCAAGTTCGTTGTTACTAGATGTAAATCTGACGTGACATTTCCTACTTTTTTTTACTTCCTGAGGTTCATTCAACACCTCTCATACACGTGTGTTTTACATGCGAGGGTATTTAGTACCTTATTGTTAGAGATAATTGATGAGTAGACGAGTTTTCTTTTTCCAAAGCTTGGGGTCTTCAGACGACATCTCGGTCATAAAAGGCACTGAAATTACTTAACCGAAAAAAGCAAATGCCTTAGAAGTTAAATTGAGTTGATCTCAATTCAGTCTTTGGTTTGTTACGCCTTTAGAAACTGGAGGGCCTTTCAAAAGATACTTGGCAGGTGATTGAATGAATCATCTTTTCAATCAAACTCCTGCATATGCAGGTTATGAGAAACATCTTTTCCATCAAGGAAATGTTATGTCGGTTAGTTTTTTATTATTGTGTGACTTTGGGTGTTTTTAAAGGATTTGTTCTGATTCTGATTTGTGGACGATACAGTTTGTGTCCTACTTCTTTACACCGAAACTGACTTCAAACGTGCTAAATACAGATCTGTGTGTGTGTGTGTGTGTGTGTGTGTGTGTGTGTGTGTGTGTGTGTGTGTGTGTGTGTGTGTGTGTGTGTGTGTGTGTGTGTGTGTGTGTGTGTGTGTGTGTGTGTGTGTGTGTGAGAGACTATAAAGTCAACACAGGTCATGTAGTCCACGTCTGTGACGGTGGGTTTATGGCCTCTGCACTGATAAGAGGTTGACGCTCTCATGCTAAGCCGTTGTTAACCTCCACACCCTCCACAGTCACAGGGACCAGGTGAGAGTGTGCTACAGGTCAGGAGATCCCTTTCTTAGTGGGATGGGTTCAGTGGCGGTTAAGCTTTTTGAGTTTTAATTTCTCGTGGGCGGTCTGCTTTCACGCCACGCGCCATGAGCCGAGACCTTCGGGTGTTTAGTCCGCGCCGGAGTTCGGTCCGCGGCTTTCACGCCAGCATAATGGAACGGAATCCAGCCGGCAAAGCTGCTTGCGATACCGACAGCTTTCGTATATCGCCTGTGAAATATGTAAATGTAGGGACATTATAAACATGTAATATAATACTAGCAGCCATAAAGAAAGACTGATGACACAGATGTTACAAGCTCATGTGTGTTCCATGTGCAGTATGTGTCACTGGGTTGTGACGCATGATGGAAACAAAGAGTTCCTTCACCTTTTTAACTCCCTTTTACTTAAAGTGTCGAGTCAATTCTAAAGAGCTTTAGTGTCAAAATTCATTTCTAAGTCATAGGAAATCAATAATGGTCAAAACAAAAATGACATCAACTTTCTACACAAGTTAGAAACGTTATGAGGCTCATTGATGCGATGAATTTACCAAATATGACGACATCATCGTCAGAATAGAGATGTTGTTCACTTTATGATCAGCTGTTCGTCTACATCTGCTTGTTTTACTCTCCTAAAGCAAGAGTTCCGTTTTAGCCACTTGGCTCCTGTGACATCACACAAGTGGATTATATATTAGTTTAAATAAAGTGCCGTTTCTGTTGTTGTTGTTGCTCTAAAACACCCGATGACACGAGTGCACATGTAGCGTATGTCCGTGAGCTGAGGCCGCTGTCAGTTGTTTCTAATTGTAGAACGTAATGAAAACATTTTCATCAGTCTCCAGAAATACGGAGCAATATTGCGACGGCTCATTAAAAGCTTCTCTTCTTTTTTTTCTTTTTTTTTTTTTTACATCTGCCTGTGAAGATTTTGTCATGTCCAAACTATTTCCTGGAACACAGACGGCCTTGAGCGAGACAAGAAGCAGATTAAAGACTAAATGGAGCAATTAACAAGTGGGCTCCCACCGCCCCTCAACTTCTCTCTTGATTGCAGATAAAGCTTTTGGCTTTCTGCAAGCGAGAGCCCAGAGGAGCGCTTTGCTTATGGGACCTCAAAAGTACAATTATACAAGGAAAGCGACGTCATAATTGATCCAGTGTAGCACAAATCCAATAAAAGCGTACGCATTCTTTATCATACTTTTATTTAAAGCATTGCTTTAGCTGGTAAAACTGACCCTCTCTGCCCCACGAGGATTGAGAGAAAGAACTCGAAGGCAGCCGTTTTGGGATTTGGAGCTTCGCTGCACGTAGATGAGGACTGTTCTCTAAACTAGAAAGAGACAGAGCGCGGGATGGGAGACTTCTCCCCAAGCAACACTGGCTGTTAATTTCAATATTCACCTTTTGCCACATTCTGCCCGAGAGCGGGCCTCCCAGGGCACCTCTTTGTTTCTCAAGATCTCACAGCAAGAGAGATTTTAGGGACGCATGGAGTCCCCGAACAATGAGCGGACTCTACCAGCACAATTAAATTAGCTTCCCAGTGCCGGTTAGGAGGGGGACATAACATCGTAAAGAATAAGAGCTTTACAGAAGCTAAATGGTTCAAACAAGGCAGCGAGTATGGAGCATCAACAGTGTCTGATTTGCAGCCTTCACAACCTGAATTTATATTTAGAAACACAGAATTTAACTGCAATAATATCACTTGCCATGAGTAATCCGGAACAACAAATTGTTGAAAATGGCAGCATGATATTGTTGAATGTATTGATTTAAAGCACCCCTCAATAGTTTGTCTGAAACGCAGCTTTAACTTCGTCATGTGATGTGATTTAGTGTTTTAATTCAAGTCTCACCCCCCCCCCCCGACTTACAGCTGAACATTTAGCCCATTCCGTAGACGGTACCTAGATATGATTGCGTATCGCCACTCGGCCTCAAAGCACAGATCTTTATATCGGCCAGTCCCACCCAGCACACACGCGTGGCAGAAGTCAGATTAATGGTTATTTACAGACGAAGCTGCAGCTCTCGCTCAGCTGTCCGTGTGGCCGCCGCGGTGTCCGGTTAACAAGCCGCCCGCTGCCAAATGGGTTGGGGTGGAAAGGAGAGTGCTGCCGTGGCCCGGCGCCAACGCGTCACCACCGGATCCCACCACTGCTGCCAGACTTGTGCTCACTCCGGCTTCTCAAATGTGACGATTTGATTACAGTTACTTGTCGCCCTAATCCGAAAATAACCCACGTGACTGGAGCGAGGCGGCGCTATTGGTAGGTCTGGGAGATTCTTCAAACAAACCTGGTCGATGAATCGATGAGCCTAATTATGTTTCTTTGCTCTGGACCTGAATCGGTTAACCTCAACTCCACGGCGAAAGATCCAGATTTCTGCAAGAATAGTTCAGCTGCAGGAACGCTCTGTGGCCGCCACCTACCACCCAAGTCCCCAACCGCTCAGACCTCCTGGTACTTGTCCCAAGCCGGCTCCTGTTGTCCTCCGACGGCGTTACGGAGCGATCTGTTTACGTCTAAGAGTCGAGGAGAAGGACTTTGGCAGACTTCCTCTGCCGGAGCTGCTGTGAAACGCTCTCTGGGCTCGCATGTGTTCCATTCATTTATTTACTTACTTATATTTAATGACAACACTTTCACCAATCACTGCTGTGAAGAAGAAAAAAAAAATACAGAATTTTCACTCTTAATGGGAACTATGTGCGGCCGAAAACCACAAATTACAGGAAAACACGTCTTTTATTGTTCCAGCGGTGGCGCGCTTGATTCATACTCTGTTTTCGTCGCTGCTTTGTGTCCACATATCATCGTATCAGTGTTACTTTTGAGAGGAATCATTGGGGTCTGTTGATCTCAGCCTCTCTCTGAATGCGTTTTCTCCCTTTTCTGCTGCTTTAAGGACCCATCAGTGCTGGTGGTTGGTTCCTACCAGTAACCTGAAAGACACCCGATCGCCACAGACTCAGTGGGAGAAACACTGTGGAACGTCTCGCTTTCGCCTGCAATCGGCCTATCGGTTGGCCTAACAGCAGCGTAGCTCCGGATCCACTCGCTTATCTTCAAAAAGTCAGCGTTGGTAGAACTTTAAATAGGTGGATGTTAGTCCGTTTTTATATTTAAGAGTTTCACGCCACTGGGGACATAAAAGTTGCTCTGTTCAAAGAGGCTCTTGTTCAGACTTGCCACAGAGCAACACCCACACCGTGAACTGACGGATAATGAGTTACATTACTGTCACCAAACAGAAGTCTGCGTCGAGCCGTCGGCCCTTCTGATCTGTGGAACGAGGACGGCGAGCCTTTTCCCGGTTTGGGCGAACAACCGGCTTCGGCACAAAGATCATGTTTTTACTGCACCGACGTCCTTTTTACACCGATAAAACACTGAGTACTGGCTCAGCGAGAGAAAAGAGAAAGCTCTATGGAAGCCTTTTAATCAGACTGGAAAAACAATATTATCAACGGGTTATGCTTTTTAAAAACATCTTTCATTTGTCATGTGGACACTCAATCATGTGAATACTTTCTTGGGAAATTAGGGCTGAAACTGACAATTGTTTTATTATCAGTTGACCCGCTAATGTTCTCGATTAAATGTCAGAAAAATGTCAAATTTCTCAGAACCAATGTTGATCAAGTTCCATGTGACGATGTGTCCAAATTCCAAAGATCAAAAACTGCTTGAACAGTAACGTAATGATCGATTAATCATTTCTAGAATTAGTTACCGATTCATTTTCTATCTCAATCAGTCCTCAGCTCAACTTTAGGCCACTAATCATCAGAATAAAGGCTCATTCTGAGCAGAAATGCCTCATTAAAAAGACACACTCATGATTTATAATCTATTTTGTAATATTGATGTTTTAATTTAAGGTATAGTGGCTCATTGATGTGTTCTTTCCTGCAACAGAGTGGGGAAACATATTCTTCAACTGGATTTAAACCACGAGACATCCTGCTGTTACATTTAGCTTTTTAAATATATATATATATATATATATATATATATATATATATATATATATATATATATATATATATATATATATATATATATATATATATATATATATATATATAGATCACTTCAGTAATCAATACTGGGACACGTCTCACCACCCTCTTACAGAAGCTCTCCTCCTAGGCGCAGATGATCTTTAATGGTTGATGTGATCCAGGAGCTGCTGGTCTGAGGCAGGAGGCTGTAACCTCTGTTTGAAGGTGACCAGGAGCTGCTCTGTGTGCAGCCGACTGGGGACCCCTTCTGGCTAGAGACCAGACTTCATCAGCACTGGCTTGTAAAAGTGACCCTGCATTATTTTCACAATGTCAACCGGTGCAACAGTCATTCTTTTCTTCTAAAAAGAGTGTTTCGGCCTGCTGGAGATGGTTCATTTGAGGAATAAACGGCTAGTGGAGCTCGACAATTGGATGTCAGTCGACGGGACATATTTTTCCTCTTCTCAAATATTAGGATTTGCTTGTTTCTTTCATCTTCTATAATAGTAAAGTGAATATTTTTGGGGGGTTTGCGCTGTTGATTGGACAACTTCTAACTTTACAAAATACAATTTCTCTTAGTGGATACAAACAATTGATTAAGTAACATTTTCTAGCAAATTAAATCTTTAAACTTTAAACATTTAATTGGTAAAAAAAGTTGAGTATCAATTTTTTTCTTTTCTTTTTTTTTTTTACTTTTTCTTCCCACACACAAGTATTTTGCGGAGCTCCACGACTTGTCTCCGTCTCCCGTCAGGACCTCCTCAGCACTCGCGTCTCTCTGATGAGCGAGCTAATGAATATCCACGAAACATGCTGAAGCTCCAGTAAACACAGAGCGCTGTAATAGATTCCAGCTTTAAACGCTCCGCTCCGCTCAGGGACCCCCGGCTGACGCCCTGAGTTTGGACAGCAGCGTCTACGACCGATCAATGCAGACAGTTTGTGCCGAGTGAGACTTTGGGTAAATCTTTTTTTTGTGTGCGTTTCATCTCTCTCTCTCTCCCCTTCTCCTTCAGGATGTACCCAATAAAAGAGGTTCCCGTGGAGGCGGAGGCTCTGACTGACTGGCTGTATCAGAGGTTTGTGGAGAAAGAAGAGTTGCTGACCCACTTCTACGACACAGGTCTGTCTCACCATGTCAGTTTGTTAAAGTCTGAATTCTCCTCAATTTTACATATAAGACATATAAACTATAACGAAACGGCAGCTATGATACATATCTTTTCTATTTAAAAAAAAAAATTTTTTTTAAAGTATTTGATAGAATCGTATTCAATGACTGTTTACGTGCACAAAATATTTATTTATTCACTACGGTAACTAGTGTGGAGTGCAGAGCAACGTCTTTGGTGAGCAGGCATATGGAGATGCAAAGCAAAAAAAAAAATGTGACCAAGAAACTGTGTTTCTCCAGGAACCCCCTGATTGTGGAAAGCAGGTTTCTTGTCGCATGATGTTTAAAACGTCTGCCTTATAGAGACGTCAGTCTGTAACTTGTCATTCGTGATCGGCGTCCATCTCCTCAGTGCTGTGTTCGTCACGCGCCGTCCGAAGAGACGTTCTACTGGAGCTGGAGTCGGCCGTCTCTCATGGGGCCCAGATGTAGCGGCTGCAAATGATGAGACTGTCGAGACTCCCAGCAGCAGCAGCAGCAGTCCTGTAACCTCAGTGCTCCAGACGTTGCTCTGTGGTTCACATCGACACTAGCTAAAATACATCAAACTGGCATTTCTTGCAACCGAGGACATTATTACAAATTGTTAAGAAATGAATACTTCAGTTTTTCCAGACTTTAAAAATCGCAACATCTTGGTCGAACACATTTGAAGTAATATTAGTGACTCTGTCTGTATTTCCGTCCTCCTCGTCAGGATCATTCCCCTCTCAAGACGGACAGAAGGAGGCGGTCCCCCGGCCGCTGGCCCTGTACCCCGTGTGGCTGTGCGTTATCCAGTCGTTAGCGTTCGCCTCCGGCTACGCGTGGTACCGCGTCCTCCAGTACCTCTACTGCTGTTTATTTTGAGCGCGCTGATGAGGCGAGAGTCTTTTGTTGGACCACTGGAAAAGCCTCAGGATCAGTTGGTGTGTGTGTGGCCCAGTGTCATACCTGCCCCTCCCCCCACCCCCACCCCCCCTCCACCCTCCTCCCCCGCCCTACGATGGATGAATGTACATTTACAACAGTGGAGAGACTTAACAGGAATCAACAACAAAAGAAAAACAAAAAAAACATATGAAGAACGCAAACACACACACACACACACACACACACACACACACACACACACACACACAGAATGCAAACACAATAGGAAACTGGTCACAGGCATAGCAGACTTGCACACAGCCCTAACGCCACACACTCACTCCAACGGCCTGGCAGAATAATCTCTCGCACTCGTCACGACACACATTTCGATGTTTACACGTCCTCATACACGTAGACGCTCACAGGTACATAACTTTTTATTCGAAGTGACCGAAACGAGGCTCAGGACTCCTCCAGAGGACGCTCCGGACCGGACTCTCTCTGTTCCCCTCCTAGGCTTTAGCCGTAGTAGTTTTACAGAGTATAGAGTGTGTATGGACGCGTGAGTGAGTGAGTGAGTGAGTGAGTGAGTGAGTGAGTGAGTGTGTGTGTGTGTGTGTGTGTGTGTGTGTGTGTGTGTGAGAGAGAGAGAGAGAGTGTGAGTATATGTGACTAGAAGCATAATGTCTGCCCTTGTTCTTCTTCCTGGCGAGAGTTGATGAAGCCCACTGGACCTCTCTTTCGGCTGCTGACTAGCCGGCTGGCCACCTCTTCCAGAGCGAGCGGCCGTATGGACGACGAGGCCGCGCAGCCCGCTGCTCCTCTGGCCTTCATTGCACTAAGGATCCATACTGCCCTAACTGCTCCCTGTCCTAGGAGATATTCCTGCGTGGTAGCCGTCAAATGTTTTCATTTTTCTTTTTTTCTTTTTTCTTCCCTTAACCTGCATATCTCCACAACAACGGCCACTGTATTTGTTGTTGACGTCTTTTTGTCAAATTTACCCCCCCCCTTCCCCATGTCGAGGCAGTATTCTGAGCTCACTGAGAAAGGAGGATAATGTTTACACTGGCAGCCCTGCTGAAAGCCTAAAGGGATGGTGGCAATGATGCGGCTCTTGATTTAAGGATTTCTTTGTCAGGCGTTGGAGGGAGCGAGAGGAGAAGGTGCCGAAGTGCTTATTTAAAAAAAATATATATATATAAAAAAAGGAAGAAAAAAAAAGAAGAAGATGGTGGCACATGGAGCGAGAATTGCAGTCTGATCGCCTAAAGAGCAACTCCCTCGTTGTGGATTCCCCTTTTCATGCTCTGCTCTCCAGCAGTCGTACACACACACACTGACACAAACATGTGCACACACAGCCATGTGCAGCTACACACAGCAGAGTAGACGTCTGTCGCGAAGGATCATCTCAGCAAGCCAGACTGAGAAGGCAGAGACTCTTATTCCCCCATTGGACTACATAGTTTTACAAATATTTAAGCCATATGCTTAGTGTCGTCGGGTGGGGAAAAAGAAATGGGGGAAAAATATGATTTTTTTTATAGAAAGCTACCCTAATGTTCAGCATTCTAAAATAGAGATTTTGGCTTACAGAACTATAGGTGTCATTACTGTAAATTTACAGCATAACCTGCCTAAGTGAGTGTGTGTGTGGTTGTCCTATTCTCTTCCCCCCCCACCCTTTTTTTGATATTTATGATTCATGTCGTGTTGCTCTGTTACTTCAGAGTATGGCGGCAATTTCATGAGTGGTCAAATTTTGATTTCATTTTAAATTACATGAAACTGTCGTCTTCATGTCATGGTATGTTTAAATCTTGTACATAACGAAGCTGAGGAAGAGTTTTAATTGTTAGAAATGACGGCAGCCGTTTTCTTTTTTTTTGTTCTGTGATAATTTCAGAGAAATTTAGTTTTGAAAAGTCAATGTTTTAAAAAAAAAAAAGAAGAAGAAGAAAGGATTTTCCCTTCATTTCTCAGTGTTGACCTTTTTTTTAATTTTGTATTTGTTTGTTTGTTCATGTCGAGTTCTTGACCTGGAGGTTGTTGTGTGCTTCAAGACATTAGAGCGACTGTGCGTCCGTGTTCTGGCTGACTCAGCGACACACGGGGCCCACTTTCAAACTTGTACCGTTGTACATTTTTACGTCATCAGGATGTCGTGGAAAACCTTGAATATCAAGCCTTACCTGATGTCCCGGTGGACCACAATCCCCCAAAAATAATAATGCTGTTTCCTCACACTCCCTCTCGGCAAAACATTTTGTTTTTAAGGATCGTTTCGTGGCGTTGAGCTCAAAACTGGGCCAGTGGAGGAAGGAATCGCTCTTCACTGAGGAGGGAAGCTCTGGCAGGGCCCTGCAGTGACGCAGCTGTTCCCTCTCAAATACACTTGTGTTGTGGTTTTGAGGTCCATCGTGTAATTTGCTTAGTCTGCTTGAATTATGAAGATTATAGGGGAGCAGCAGTTATCATCATCATCATCATCATGAACAAAATGCATAAAATGTGCCCCTGTTGGTGGGAACTGTGTGTGAAATGAGAAGAAACGGGCCTGACTGGGTCGGTACTAACTTTTTAAATCAGGAGGTAAATGTGACTCATCCAGCGGCCCTTTCAGATTCCCCTCCGCCGTGAGAGTGAAACGAAGCTTCATCTTTCTTTTTTCCTCACCTTTTCACTTCTTTTCTTTTCTTTTTTTTTATTTATTTATTTTTCTGACAATGTTTCCAAAGAAGGCAGGGAAAAAATGTTTTCCTCGATGTGGTTTTAGGAAATAAACACAATAGGGATTTAAACAAATTATACTAGAGCTGTCTGTAATTTTCCATTTTGTACTTCTCCTTTAATTCCTAGCTGCACAGCCATTTTACAACACAAAAGACTTGTGCTGGAATAAAACATCATAAAGAAGCCAAACAGTGTTATGCTTTCTTTAACCAGTTGTATACACTTCAGTAGTGTATAAGGTTTTCAGTTATCGATGCATTGGACATTTAAAGGATTATGTCAACATTTTTGGGAATTATGCATAATCACTTTCTTGCCGAGAATTAGATGAGAAAAAAGTGTCATACCTGTCTGTTAAATATGTAGCTGCAGCCAGTTAGCTTAGCTCGGCATCTTTAAGAAAAATTGGTAAGGAGCTGAGAAATAAAATGAGATTTTTAATATATAAATAGAGTAAAATAATTGAAGTTCAATTGATTGGTGGTAAAGGGAAATTAAGCTTTTTGCTTTATTTAACTGACTGAAGGTTAAAGGAAAAAGTATAAAGCTTTATATTTATTTTTACATTTCATTTTATCTAATATGTATTGACTTATCCTGTTATACATGTGACTTGTCTGATAACCTTTACTTAATTTTGGCTCCATGTTATGTGGGGGGGTTATGTGCCAACCATGGAAAAGTGCCTTGTAGCTTTAATACTTGTATTTATCATGTTAATTGGTGTTTATAACTTGGATATGTATTTATTTTCTCTTGTGGACGGCTGGCAGGCTGGCTGTTTCTCTCTGCTTCCCGTCTCATATTTAATCAAGTTAGCTTCGTATTTAACCAACAGGAAGCCCCATCAATCGTCTCATCTAACGTGAACCGATGAGCATGTTTACCTCAAACTATCCTTTAATTCTCCCACAGCACGTAGGAATCCTGAGGGTCCGACAGGAAAGCCTCCTTTTGTAACTGATTTTAAATTACATTCTTGTTCCGAGTGTTCTCTTTTGTCTGCAAATGTAAATGTCATCTTTCACATTTTCACTTCACTCAGTCGCTGGCTGAGAACGGTCCTGTGCCCGTTGTTTAACTGTGGTGTCAGTCACCGGCTGTTGAAAGTCACTGGTTTGTATTACACAGTTCTGATGTCAGCTGTGACGCCCAGTCTCTTGGTATTGGTGCTTGGGTCACTGTGACCTCTCCTTACCCTTCCACACGGTTTACTGCTGCATCATCCACCAAGGGATTATTAGTGTTTCCTGTCTGGACTGTAAGGGGAAAATATGTATATTGAGGTTGGAGGTTAGAGAGAGGGAAGCACTCTCAGGAGAAATAAAGAGGTATTCAGTAAATGTAAAGGTACTCAGACCTGCATTCAAAATCGTACAGTATTCTCAGCAAAATGATGTTCAAGTAACAAAAAGTTGAAAGTACTTGTGAGTGTTATATACGGTACATCACGGAATCTATTATCACCTTTGTATTGATATGTGAGCAGCATATTTGTTGTAGTTGGTTAATCTAAAGCTTTGTTTTTTAAGATTGATACCACTCTTAAATAGATATGAAGCTAGCTAAAGCAGGCCGCCAGTTAGCTTAGCTTAGCTTAGCACAAAGACCTGAAACGGCTAGCCTTACTCTGTCCAAATATTTGTCTAGCTGCACTTTTTAAAGCTCACTAATTAAGATGTCCTGAGCTATTTATATACTGGGACCAGTTGTCAGGCAACCAGTAGAGACCTCAGGAAGTTACTAATCCAAGACATGAAAACGTTTCATAACCACCTTCATAACTTCTGTTTTTTCCTTCGTATTAAACAAGCAAGATATAATATGTTAGTGAGGGAGCTTGTAGGTGCTGGTTGGCAGATAATGTTATTTTGAAACCAAGCCAGGCTAGTCGTTTCCCTCCGTTTCCAGTCTTTGTGCTAAGCTAAGCTAACTAGCTGCCTGCTTTAGCTTCATATCTATCATGCAGCCATGAGAGTGGTATCGATCTTCTCGTCTTAACTCTGGACAACAAAGCCAAAAAAAAGAGTATGCGCCGCAATATCTAACCCAATTTCTTTTCCAGTACTTGAGTAAATGTATTTAGTTACATTCCACGGCTGGCACTGTGAGTTTCCATCAGCACCAACCGTTAGAGATATGTGGAGGGTCTTCAGGAAAGCCGCGCGCTACAGGCGACCAATGGCAATTGAGGTTGAAAACAGCAGGATGTGAGCTGGAAAATGGGATTAAATATGCACGAAGCTTCAACAACCAAAGGGCTACCAGGCAGGAGCCATGGTGGCTTTTGCTCAGCGGGGGGGGGGGGGGGGGGGGGGGGGGGGTAGTATCACCCTGCATTGATACTCCTCTTCCTCAGTACAGCTCCTCTTAAGATCACCCACATTACACAGGCAAAATTCGTCTCCAGAGGAACTTTTGTGTCCTCTGCAGAAGTAGTGATCCTCCTCGGACACCTGCAATTAACTATTTCACGGGTACTGCTCCCCAAGGCCTTTAATGTCACACTTTGATGCCTGCTCCCTCATGAATGCTGCGGTGGTGGCAGTGTCCCTTGAGTCAGCAAGCACTAAAACATCCAGCTGTGAAGAGGAGGGCCGGGCTGAACGTCTGTGCAGCAGCTGCTGGCCCCTCAGGAGAGCACGATGAGGGCTGGTCGGACCCTCTGTGTTGTCAGGATCACACGTTCCTCATATCAAAATCGCGAGAAGTATATTCGCTTTTTAGTGTCAAACCATGCGGATGGGTTTCAGTTTTCTGTCTCCACCCCAATGCAATGGCGGTAAACCGAATTTCATTTGGGAAAACCTCTTACCAGGGTCAGCATCTCTCAGTATAAACCTCTGCACATGAGAAGGAAACTACTTTTATTATTATAACAGATGTTCCTGCGCTTTGTTTTGCACCAATGAAACAATCATATAGTGTTAATCTGTGAGCTTTAGAGGTGCTGGTAGGTGGATTTTGTTGTGTTCAGACAAAGCCAAGCTGGCTGTTTCCACCTGTTTTGTCTTTATGCTAAGCTACGCTAAGCTAAACGGCTGCTGGCTGTAGCCTCCATTTAGCAGACATGAGTGGTATCAATCTTCTCATCTCACTCTCTGCAATAATATTTAATATTTACTGTAATTAGCCTAATTATTAGCATATCAGTCTGAACGTCTAAAGAAAAGAAAGCACCCAGGTGATTGTAATTAAAAAATGTCGGTCACCTTTGTGTGTGTTATCTTGTCTTGAGAAGGCTCTTTGAGGGGAAATTGCACCCAAAAAAGAAAGAGTACCATTAACCTCCATAACGGCGTCACAGTGACACCCCCCCCCAGCAAAGGTGAAGAGGTTATCCTGTGACGGAGCCGTCCGTCACTCTTTCTCAACTCTTGGCCTTTAAACGTGAGAGCGGCCTCGGGCAGCTGACTGTCTCTCTTGTTTTTAGCTGTCAGTTTTCCGCTCTACTCCCTCCCTCCCTCCCGCCCGCCGCCATTCCTGGCTGATGTCCAAACTCCTCCAGCTCTTTGTAGGAGTGACCTTTGCAGAGGCAGACTGACAGACCGGCTCTGGCGCTCACTCTCTTGGTGGTGTGAGTTTTGTCAGTGTGTGGTACGCTGGCAGCAGAGAGGCAGAAAGAGGATGATTTGAACACAACTGTTTACTGAGGCTTCCCCCGCTGAGAGGGACGTTACTGACAGACGACTCAAAGCAGGGATCATGCATCACAGTGTGCTTGTGATGAGAAAATAATCTTTTATCTGCCATAGGAATTCTGAAATGTAATTCAAAATTGTTCATGCTGTTGCTCCAGCTAATAGCCAGATCTAACCAGTTTGATCTCAGTATGATTCAACAAGGTGATCTTTATGTAAATTAAATTTAGACATATTATTAATTCAATGTAATCCTTGCTTACATTTTAGGCAAAGAAAAACCAACATAAATATCTAAAAAGGGCTGTTTAGATATAAAAACATTAAAATATATGTAGTAGGTTATTTTTCTATCAATAGTTTGGTTTGTAAAATGTCCGATATTTGTGAAAATTGCCCCTCTATCAAGCCAAAGGTAACATCTCAAAATAGTGTCTTTTCTCAGACTAACAGTCCAAAACCCCAAAAATGATCAATTCACAGAAACATACAACAGAGAGAAGCAGAACAATCCTCCCATTTCAGAAGCTGAAACCAACATATCTTTGGCATCCTTGCTTAATTTATGGCTCAAATAATGAATCGATGATGAAACATCTGGGGGGATTACTTGTCTGTCAATGGGCTGAATGACTGCTGGTAAAATCAGATGACCGCTGACGATGAGATGTCCATCAGCCTCCCCTGCGTCTCTCGCATGAGTCACTGACTTTTTTTATTGCAATGAAAATGGTATTTACTGCTATTTACAAACATATTCATCATGCAAGGACGGTTAGTCTGTTCATTTCAGTTGAGAAGATTTTTGGAGCGTATACATAACGGTATATGCTCTAATGTTACTTGGTCTTTGGATATTTTTAGTGAGCTATTCTTACCTTTGCTTGATTAATTTTCTAGACGGCTACTTTTACTCTGCCTTGAGAAAAACCCAGGGAAGAAACTGTTCTCAGTTAAAGGGCTCTCCAGCATTGAAGGCAAAGCTAGATCAGTCGGACCTCAAAGTCACCATAAGTGTTCATCACGTCTAACACATAATGCTGATGTTTTATGGACAAAAACAGGGACTATTTCAGATAGTGATCACCATTAGTTGTTAACATTAGTTGTGTATATCTATATATTTTTTTTTACTACAGTGATTGTCCCTGAATTTATACATCAAAATGTATTTTTACACATTAAAATATTAAACATGACTGTAGTACAACTTAGAATTTTCAACAACAACGATTTACAAGCATGACATCATTTTTATGAATATATTTTTGAGAGATTATTTAAATAATAAATAATCTCTTAATTCAAACAGACACATTCAATTCAATTCAATTCAATTCAATTTATTTTTGTATAGCCCCAAATCACAAATTTGCCTCAGAGGGCTTTATAATCTGTGCTGGAACATCGGAACTGAAAAACTCCCCCAAAAAACCCTTTCACAGGGAGAAAAGAGGGAGAAACCTTAGGGTAGGGTTGTGTGTTCATTTGTTATAGTATTTTGATATTTTTTTTGTGAGGACTAGTTTGAGTTTTACACCTTAAAAGTGAAATCACTTCACTTCTCAAGTGTAGAATCAAGTCTTAACCCTGAGCATTGAAACAGGGAAACAGGCGTTTGAAGAGTTTCTGGTACCATTTCTTCTTCTTCTTCTGCTTGTTGATGATCTGGCTCTAGAGATCTTTTTCTGTGGCCTCCAGGGAAGACTTCTCCTGCTGCCAAAGGAGACTCTCCGTTTCTAACAGATCTTCTGTCTTTTTCTGGTCTCCTTCGATACTGGGGGCTCCTGTCAACTCACTGGAAGCTCCTGTCAAGACCAGGGAGGCTTTCTCCTGCTCCCACTGGTCACGTTCAGCTGCAAACTTCTTATTCAGCTTTGTGTACTTCTCCACTTGGTTCGACAGGGCGTTATACAACTGGTCACATTCAGTGTTCAGCTCCTGCCTGGTCGCCTTCAGACTATTCTGGAGCTTTTCCTTCTCCATCTTCTGCTGCTCAACTTGAGCCGCACTGGAGGCGTTGGCCAACACCAGAGAGGCTTTCTCCTGGTCCCACTCGTCACGTTCAGTGTTCAGCTGCTGTTGGGCCACCAACAAAGTAATCTTGAGTTTTTCAATCTCCATCTCCTGTGTCTTATCCATAGTATTCATCATGTGTGTCATATTATCAAATGAATCTGTAAGGTAGGTTAATAATTAAAATGGAGGCATTGTTATACAAAACAAAAGGGGTGGAACACAGTCAGTTAATAAAACAATCAGAATCCCTTCAGCAGGCCTACCATACAATTCCACCACACATGTATACAGACAATACAATTAAAGTGTAAAAGAAAACGCTCTGTTAATCTTAGCCAGAGCAACAATGTGCATTTAGAGTCAGCTGCTGACATTGTCTAAGGTGTCCCATAGACAAGCCATTCATATATAGGGCAGTGGTCAAACAGGAATTAACCTCATTGGTCTTATCAACATGTCAAAGTGTGTATTAGCTGTCCAAATACTGCCACATATTGCGTTTAGGTGAGACCTTGAAAAATCGATTGAACAGTCTTGAAAAAACTATCTTGCAAATCTTTTTTTCTTCAATTGACCTAAATAATTGAATGCATCTAATGATCCTAACCCTGTTTCCTGGAGGCACGGCTGTGAGTTGACGGTGTTTTTTGCGCCAACCCGTGGTGAGGTGAGCACACGTCACTCTACCCGCTCTGCTCTCGCGGGTTTCAGGCGCTTAGCAACCTCTTAACTTGTATTTTCGCCCTGTCCAATCAGAAGCCACCGTGAGGAGAGAGCGGACCAATCACGATTGAGGATTGGGGCACCAATTTAAACCGAGAGCAAACGCTTCCTGTTTTGTTTATACTTCAATACACACGAGTGAACGAGCAAAGACAGCAAAAGCAGAACATTTGGTCTATTTCAGCATCTTCAGCAGAAAAGTAAAGTTAGAGACTCTTTCGGAAGTCGCTGGTTTAACTTCATGTTTAACAGCCCAGTCTAACTTAACGTTAACGCTGAACTAACGTCAGCTTGAGTTCGGTAACTTTCAACGTTAAGATGCCGTCCCGTGTTGAGGATTACGAGGTGGTGTGTACTATAGGCACAGGTTCCTATGGAAAATGCCAGAAAATAAGACGGAAATCTGACGGGAAAGTGAGTAACGTCCACACGTTGTGTTTGCACAAAGACACCGCACACCTGTACGTAACGTTTACCTGCAGCCACGAGGCCGTTTGTTATTGTCACTCGATAAAAACGTGTAACGTGTAACGTTAGTTACCGTTGATTTATTAGCTAAACTGTGATGCCATTGGTAGTGTGATATGTTTCAGGCACTTCAACCAAAAAAATAATTAACCCGTGTTAGTGTTTTAACACAAAAAACAGCCCAACAACAACTTCCGGAAAATAACTGAAGGATGAATGAAAATGGTGTCAAAAGTCAGTATTTTAGGGGTGACGGGTCTGCTTCCCAAAACCAACAATTAACAACGTTAAAACCCATGAGAAAGGCTAATCTTGTTGGTTAGCAGACAAACTCAGGTGTACATAGTTTAGTCAATACATTTAAAAATCATGGCGGCTTCTTTCCAGGTGTTCAAGTAATGGCGGTCACCTTGATCTAATGCCACCATTTACAGCTGAAAAGATAGTCTGGTGGACTGTGGGTAGTCGAGTTCAGTTACTTTTGTGTCTGACAAGTAAAGGCGTAGCTGCTGAAGGGCAGCAGTGGTATAGGTTCAAAGCAAGACTATGTAGCTTTAAAAACAAGAATTAACACAATCTATCATTTACTTAAATAATATTAAACTTGGAGCAATACAGCGTGGTGGCTATTGTTGGTGAACTTAAGATAATCTTATGTAGCTGACTTTATTGAGTCTGTTAGTCGATCTGTGTCTCTGCCAGTTTTACATTACATTTGTATCCATTTTTAAGCTCTCTTTGAATAATCAAAACCTCTTTTGTCTCTAGATCCTCCTGTGGAAGGAGCTGGACTATGGCACCATGGCGGAGAGTGAGAAGCAGATGCTGGTGTCGGAGGTGAACCTCCTGAGGGAGCTCAAGCACCCGAACATAGTGCGCTACTACGACCGCATCATAGACCGGACTAACGCAATGTTATACATTGTCATGGAGTACTGTGACGGTGGGGACCTGTCCAGCCTCATCACCCGGTGCATCAAGGAAAGGTGACTGTGATCCTTCATCGTGAAATGCACCGTGCGCTGCAGGTTGTGTGTTTATGTGCATTGTGAAAGGTATCGGGTTTTCTTTCTACATCTGTTGCTTCGTGTGTGTGTGTGTGTTGTTACCATGGCAGGCGTTATGTGGAGGAGCAGTTTGTCCTGCGTGTCATGGCACAGCTCACGTTGGCCCTGAAGGAGTGCCACAGACGCAGTGATGGCAGGGCAACGGTTCTTCACCGTGACCTGAAACCAGCCAACATCTTCCTCGACATCAGACAGAATGTGAAGCTCGGAGACTTTGGCCTGGCGAGGATCCTGAACCATGACACCAGTTTTGCAAAGACGTTCGTCGGGACACCTTACTACATGTCTCCAGTGAGTCGTTTAATCCTACTATATCTGCGGGGGGGGGGGGGGGGTTAGGGCATATTTGGAAAATGTAACCTGATCCCTTGGTCTTCCTGATAGTAGTCTAATTAGCCACGTTTGCCACTATCTTTCAAAAAAAAAAAAATTCTTTCAGGAGCAAATGGACCGGATGTCGTACAACGAGAAATCCGATATTTGGTCACTTGGATGTTTGCTGTATGAACTGTGTGCATTATTGTAAGTTTTTTGTTTTTTTTAATCACCTCTTCCATGAGCTGATTTCTATGTGGAATCTGTGAATCTGACATGTTCCCTGCATTCCTCCTGTTTAGCCCTCCGTTCACTGCTTACAACCAGAAAGAACTGGCAGAGAAGATCAGAGAGGGCAAGTTCAGAAGAATCCCATACCGATACTCCGAGGAGCTGAACACCTTACTCTGCAAAATGCTCAACCTGAAGGTTACAAATGAATCATTTTGTCAGACACTTTACTTGTGCTAGCAGCTAAACGGATTGCGTTTTTCATGTCGGTGGGGTTCAGTAATGGTTCTTTGTTGACAGGACTACCTGAGGCCCTCTGTGGAGTCTATTCTCCAGAGCGGCCTGTTGGCTGGTGCTGTTGCTGAGGAGCAGAAGAGGGCACAAGCGCGACTCCGAAGGCGGTCGGCAGACTCTGACTGTCCGCTGAACAGGCCGGCGGAAGCGCCGCCCGCCTCTGCTGCAGAGCTGGGACTCAGGGAACAGGCACTGAGAGACCGAGAAAGGGCGCTGAAGGAGCGCGAGCAGAGGCTGGAGCGTAAGACTTTAATTTCTGCTCACGCAGACTCACATCTGTGTGACGTTATGCTCACCTGCAGCTGGGATTTTCACATCAACAAACATTCTTTTTGTGATTTATTTTTCTTCTTTTTTTTAAATAGAATTGTTCAGGTGTAAAATAGTATTTAAATATCTTTATTAAGTGACTGGGGGATATAAATTGTGTATCTACAAATACAAAAATGTTACTGTCACATGTAAGTAGTAGTAAGTGTTACAAATTCAAAAATAAAATCTTCTATTTTGTCCTTCATCGCAGAAAGAGAGCAGGAGCTTTGTGTTCGTGAGCGACTGTCAAACGAGAAGCTTGCGAGGTAAAAAGTGTCTTTTTAGAGCTGGAACTACAACAATAGATACTTTTTAGTCATTTCTCCTATTTGGATCATTCTGCAATGTCAGTCTTACCAACTGATTTGGTGTAAACTCTTTATCCCAATCTACTGTTACAGAGCAGAGAGCTTACTGAAGAACTACAGCAGCCTACAGCAGCAGAGGGATCTGACGGGGTTCTATGGCAAAGACATAGGTATGGGAATTAGAAGAAGACCTCTGGACTTACTGAACCGAGACAAGAACTGAGAAATGTGTTCCGTTTGCAATGTGGATGACTCAAATGACCTTAATTTATTACTTTGTAAATCATGTAAATTGTGTTTTTATACATCAATAAAGAATTATTACGCTCCTTACGATCTGAAATCTAGCCGTCATGTTGGATTGCAAAGACTGCTCTAGGGGCTACCTGATGATATACAGTTGATCCTCGTTAATCAGTGACTCCTTACTGTTTGGTCCTAGATGTGGAGAACCTCTCCCCTGGCAAGAAGAAGGTCCACTTTGCCGGTGAGAGCAAAGAGAACCAGCGGCCCACCGGCCGTCAGAGTGTCACGTCCCAGGATCTGATTTTGAGGAGGCTGCAGGCGGCCAAGCAGCGCGCTCAAACACTGAGTGAAGTGGAGAAGACCTGCCAGTTCAAGAGCAGGCAGATACTGGGCATCCGCTGATCGTACACATGGCACTGTTTGACTTGTGACTGATATGTGAAAGTGAGGAGTCATAATAACTGGATCTAAATTAAGCTTTATTTATGATAGTGTGTATTGTAATATGTTTGTTATTGAAAGCTTTGTAGTGTCAGAATTTGATTTGCTTGGATAGTTTGTTCACTTTATCGATGTTTGTTGTGATTGTCAATGTACTGTATATTCTTGCTAAATATAGGTCTATGTAAAGTTTTCTCATAAGCTGCTTAGAAATAGACAAAAGAACTGAGTGATTGGAACTTGAATCCACAACAGAATATAAACACTATTGTTTGGACAAGACTGATAACACATGAAGAACAACTCCTGTGCCAGCAATTAAATGTGCTGATTGGATGGTTGTGAAGGTTTTTATATTGCATTCCTTCATAACTACTTATTGTAGTTATAAATGGTTACAATACAATAAGAACATTTTTCATCCTGAATGACTTTTTCTGTGCCAAAGATGCTCAGTATGCATAGTAAAGTTGTATATATATGTGCTATTTATACATCCATAGTCAAATTAAATATATAAAAAGTTTTCAAAACCAGTTACTCTTTCCATTACAATTTACTACAAATGCACCCTAGTGCTTAATATGGACAACTCCCACAAGGGGTCATCAGGTACCCATGAACAGTCGACCGCTCAATTGGGACTTTTGATTATAGGCAACAATGCAATTAGCCGTCACACCTGAAAGTCCTTTGTTCTTGATTAATGGCAGATTAAAGGGTAAGATTAAAAGGGACATTTGTATTAGATTATGCTTTTGTTCAATAACAGGCCCCCAAGTTGTAGTTGATTGAATTAAAAGACAAACACGAGTAGATCGGCTTCTAACAATGAGAGATAGGTCTTTATATTTGCAAATACATTTTTTTACAAAGCTATAACTATGTATGGTTTAACAGCATTCCAAACTACTGAATATCTTTCTGTTTCAACACCAGTACACGTAGATGAACACAGTTATCACATTGTCACCAGTAAAACATAATATTCACATCAATACAACCACAATAAGTGTGTATTTAATGCAGACCAAAAACAAAATGAAACTATTGACAAACCAATATTTAACAGATATTTCAATGAGGGTTTTTGTTCTATTGATTGCCTCATGTTCAGTGATGAGAATCACTCTAAAGTAATCAATTAAAAAGGTGAATACACCAAAGGGCAGGCGCTTCCCCCCTTTTAAACATATGTCTGTTGAATATTAATGAGGTTTTCTAAATTAAGTGGCGATACTTCATAGATTTACAGATACATTAGTCATCGCGAGATTACAGGCGCAGTTAGCGTTCTTAGCAACCGCTGTTGTCTGGCTTGTTTGCTCCGCCTTCCTGGGAGAGTCGCACAATTTGACCAATCAGATCCAATCTTGTGTCACATCCACCAATGGGAAACGTCCGGGGGCGTGGCATTATGGTGCCGTGTTCCGTGTGGAAAGTTTACCGGCTCGGGTGCAAAGTTTCAGCCGTCTGCAAACCGGAGCGCGTCGGCAAACGTATCTGGAATATGCTGGTGTCGACCACAGTCTATTTGTACGGTAACTAGTATAATTTACCGGATTAGTTTTACTGTTGGTTGTCTTCAGATCGAGCCGAGTGATGCGGCCGTCGCTGGAGAACAGCAGTGTGTAAAGACGCTGTTAGCATCGACCGTATTGTCTGAGGGAGCCAGCTAGCTTAGCGTAAGACGTTAGCTCGGAGCTGTGTTAAAGAGCTAGCTAGCGTTAGCTGAGGTCCTAGTGAGCTCGTCAGAAGACAAAGTAAAACGTTTTTTTAACGTTAACTCCAACTTGACTCGACGAAGGACCGAGAAGAAAGAAAAAATGGCTTGCGAGCCTAACCGTGTGCGGCTGCTATGCATGCTCTCATTGACTTTTGGGTTTTTTATCGTGGAGGTGGTGGTCAGTCGGATGACTTCATCTCTGTCAATGCTGTCGGACTCCTTTCACATGTTGTCGGACGTTATCGCGCTGGTCGTGGCTTTGGTCGCGGTGCGATTTGCCGAGAAAACCCACGCGACCGACAAAAACACGTTCGGGTGGATCCGCGCGGAGGTGATGGGGGCTCTGGTGAACGCCGTCTTCCTCACGGCGCTGTGCTTCACCATCGTGCTGGAGGCTGTGGAGCGGTTCACCGAGCCCCACGAGATCGAGAGTCCGCTGGTGGTCGCCGGAGTCGGTGCCGCGGGGCTCCTGGTCAACCTGCTCGGGCTCTGCTTGTTCCACGGGCACGCCGGCGGAGGCCACGGACACTCTCACGGAGGAGGTCACTCTCACGGGAATAAGAACAAGCGGGGCAAAACCGGCAAGTCCCAGAAGGCTGGCAATGGATCTTCAGGAGAGGAGACCAACAACCTGGTGGGGAATCACAACAGCCCGGGAGATGCGAGACCGATAAATGGTATGTAACTGTAGCCATTGTGTGTGTAAAAGAGCATTGAGTCTCTTCCCTATGTTAAATTATGTAAATCAATGTCAAAGTGTTCTGTGCATGTCAGTATCATTGTTTCTCACATCGAAGCTGACAGCATGTGCCAGACTTTGTCTCCATTGTTAGCAGTCCTGGTTGCATAACAGTATGTATCTTCAGTGTAGCAGGAGGACACCCTGTCTGAGTGACTAATCCTTATAGTTTCTGTTATGGTAGCGGCCTTTAGACAAACGCGTTTGTTATCAGCTCTTTATTGGTGGGTGATTCTATCCTTGGAAACTTGGTTGCCTTCGGCGATGGCCTCGGCCTTCAGGCTATGAAAAAATGTCCACTATCAGATGGTTTATAATTAACAATATACATCTAGAAGCCGCTGTCAGACTCGACCCTTGTGACGTCCTGTTTTTCCACGAGTTGAAACTTGTAACTTAAGTGTCTCATCGATCAAACTTCTTACTGCTCACATGGATTCATACAAAAGTTACAAACTGAACCTACAGGCACCAGACCAACCCCCAAACAGTGAATCCTTGTCCCTCGGAAGGGTTAAACCCATACAGAAAACCATCCCCCCCACCCCCCACACTGTTTCAATAAGGCTTCCCCCCTCCCCCTCCTCTGGCACTGATCGCTGTTCCTGGGTTCATGCATCAGTGTAACCGTGGAGTAGACAGCCACACCATTAACTGCTGATGAATGACCCGGTTTGCGTCCCGGGATGGAGGAGGGCAGCTCATTGCTCAGGTGCTGTTCCCTCAGAGCCGTGTACGCCACCACGCTGCCCGCAATTACTAATTGAATGTGTTTGATGTGAACCACTGCAGAGTGTGTCGTAGCATGTAGGATCCCCACATGCTGGGACTTTTCTTCCATATAATCCAGCATGGCTGACTCAGTCACTCATTGTCTACCGAGGTCAAAGCTAGAGCATTGTTGGCAAGAACAAAAATCACCACTGTGTCAACTCAATGGACTGAATGTCTTAGTAAATTGCCCTTAGTCCTCATCCTTTTGATAGTGTCTGTATTGTCTATATATCTATTTTTGAATGTTGTAGTTAGTATATCAGTGTTGAAGTCCAGTTGAGGTTCTGGTAAACTAAACTGACCTTTTTTGTTTTTATCTTCAGAAATCAGCTGTAAAGACAACACAGAGGTGCAGATGAACGGCAACCCCCACTTTGAGGACATGGACCACGACCCCGCGTCGCAGCTCAACATGCGTGGGGTTTTCCTGCACGTGTTGGGTGACGCCCTCGGCTCTGTCATTGTGGTGGTCAATTCTTTAATATTTACCTTTGTGTGGCAGCCCTGCATAAAAGATGAGGCGTGTGTGAACCCGTGCATCAACAGCCACACCACAGACCACCAGCACGTCAATCACACGCTGGTTGACCTGCTGGAAGGTCCCACGAAGTTTGCCGGCCCTTGCTGGGTTCTCTACCTGGATCCCATGCTCTGCATCATCATGGTGTGCATCCTGCTGTACACTACCTACCCGCTGCTCAAAGAGTCCGCCCTCATCCTGCTGCAGACCGTGCCCAAGCAGATCAACATGCACCGACTCAACGAGCGCCTGCTCGGTCTGGACGGCGTCCTGGCCATCCACGAGCTGCACATCTGGCAGCTGGCCGGCAGTCGCATCATTGCGACGGCACACATCAAGTGCCACGACCCCACATCTTACATGGAGGTGGCAAAGCGCATCAAGGACTTCTTCCACGACGAGGGCATCCACGCCACCACCATCCAGCCCGAGTTCGTCACGTTCAACTCGGAGTCTCGGGACTCCCTCTGTGAGCTCTCCTGTCGGACTCAGTGTGCTCCCAAGCTGTGCTGCGGCTCTGCAGACAAACAGAACACAGGCTCTGATAAGAAGGCCAGCAGTGACTGCAAGGCTGCTGCCGCTTCAGCCCTGGAGGTGATCCTTGAGACCCCGGAGGTAACTGCGGGGGTTGAGGTGCGCCCTCGGTCAGAGCCCGAGATCACCATCACTCGAGAGGTGGAGTCGTCTCTGTGAGATGGAGGGGATGGAGAGAAACGGAGGAGAAGCTGGAAAACCACCACACTGGACTGAAATCATTGTCATGGACGCTGTTATCTTTTTGACCCGTGGCTCCCCCCCCCCGAAACCCTTTGTGTCTTCTGTATTTGAGTCATTCTTGTATTTTTCCCCCTCTCTGTATACCTATTTTCATTCCCTCTCTCACTTGGCCCCTCTCTTGTTGCCCTGGCAGTATGGTGGCGATGCATGTTGGGGTTCACATACCTTACTTCCTCCAGGACTGGAGCGAGGGCTGCATGAGTGTTCCTCATTAGCACCGTGTTGTGATGCGTCATCTCGTCCCATGGTGTTTCTGTGCCAAAGCTTCTCACTGCAAGACTGAAGGGATCTGAGAGACACCCTCTTCTCTAAAAGGACACACAACACATGCAAGACGGAGCACACATCACTAGGTTATGTTGTGTAGCCTTTGGGCCTGTTGGCAAAGATTATGCCCTTGTTTTTTTTTTTGTTTTTTTTTGCGTAGGCTTTGAGCAGATCTATTTTCTTACCCTCCGGCCCAAAATGGAAGCGTTGTTTAATAATTTAACTATTTTAAGTTATTAGAAAGGATATATTTCTCTCTGTAAATGCTGTTTGTAATATTTGGTTTGGATGATGGCAACAATTTCTGCAATTTTTCTGTCTCAAATGTTTTGACAGACCATCTATGCTGTAGTCAGTTTTTTTTTTTTTTTTTCAAATGTGACATTTTATAATGATTTTGTTTCTCAAGACTTCTTCTCTGGCCTTGACTCAGTTTTACTTGCGGTCATTAGTTGGATACAGAAGCTGTATCAACACCTCTCTCACCTTGCCTTTTTTAAATACAAAAAAAAACAACCTGCTGCCGGTAGTGAACATAGTGTAACTGAACCGCTTGTACTGGCACAGTCACCAGCCTGAAGGTTGGGTGTGTTGTGAAGAAATGAGCACTGTATGCTATTAATGAAACACTATTCTCCGTATGAATCTGTACTGGAAAGCTTTCTTGTGATCGCTGTTGATTTTCATTTGAAATCCTCATGAATGTGTTCGGCACTGCGTCACAATCCATGCTGAGGGAGTTTTTATATTTCTAGGAAGTTCTATGTTTTGCATGACCAAACTGAGACCTGTTGTTCGACTTTCAGGAGCTCCGCTAAGAGGCTCCGGTTGCTGCTTACCAGTACCTGCTGGTATCCTCCAACATTACTCATAAGTGTGTAGGGAATGACTCGTCTTATAGCTTTTCTGTCTTCTGCTTTTGGACAGCTGAGCAGGCTGTTTTGGCTGAATTAAAGTCCATACGGTGGCCTTTGCAATTGGTGAATTCTCCCTCATCACCACAGATATCATTTAACGGTGGTCCATTGATGTGGTTCAGATTTCCACTCCTGAGTAAACGTGTATGCAATATAGAAATGTATTATGACTCATTCTTTCATGTTTGGTCACTTTTATTCTGTTGTTTTTAAGACTTGAGCTCTATGTGCAAATTGAAAACAAGTGTTTTTTTAATTTTAGATATGACATGTCAACTGATGTGTTTTTGATATACTATATATATCTACAGTACCTGTCCAATGTGTCATTGTGAAATAAAATTTAAAAAAAAATGGCTGTTTGGTACAGTTGATGAACCCAAATTTGTCCTTTGCCTTATTTTCGCTTTGTCTCATCTTTTCACTCAAAAATAATGTACAGTTATTTTTTTTTTTTAAATTTAATTTAATGTAAACAACCAATGACTACAAAGAGATGCAACATGTTGTGACGGCCATGTTTTCTGTTTCATTCAGTCGGTGTATTGCTGAGGCACGAGGGCCTTCTTACACGTCTGTATCTTCTATACAGGCTGGTCTGTGGTCAGGTCTTTAGATTACCATCTTCACAAATAACCGTGTGATGCCTTTTTAGAAGTTAAGAGTTTCATTTTCAAAAGTGAAACGGGTGTAACTTCTTTTCGTTGTAAGGTCTTGAATGACTATTTTACTGAGCCAAACTTTGACTTGGCTCAGTAAATTGTGACCAAAAGTTGTGACCAAAGTTGACTTTTGCCTATTTAATCCACTTAAACCAAAAAACGGAGATTAAAGAGGAGATTTAGGCTTAAAGAAGCAGGGATTGTGCACAGGACGGCATAATTCATTACACTCACACAGCAAATGGAAATACCTTAAGTAAAGTACTACTTGTACATAAACGTACATATACTTGATTTTATATACGTTTTTACTTTTGGGTAAGAATGTTAATACAACACATTGAGGTTAAGAAAGTTAATATGACAATAAGAGACCATAGCCTATAGAAAAAAGAACTGTTTTAAGACGTAATTATTTTACTGCATATTAATAATATATCAACAGAGCCACAGTTTAAATCTAATTGTCTTTAAAAACCACGTGAACAAACAGATTGGCTGTAAAGCTACACACATGTTGATCTACGAGGTGTGTGGCTCATGTCTTCTGTCCAGCCACAGAACCTCAGATTATCTAAACGGTAATAATGGTCGCAAGCAAATCTGAAGAGTGAGTTGTGGAGTGTCGCGCTGCAATTACATTTAGTCCATAATTACGGCATCTCGCAACTCGTGCTCTGCGGCGTAAAAGAAGAAGCGGATGCTTGCTTAAGTATGCGGCTGAGTTTCTGCGGCTGCTGAATGCGAATGTGCGGCTGACGGAGCAGCCACTGCCGGCCCGACGGGTCTTATGTAAGAGGCCCAGGGGCATTCCTAAGGCAACAAGCAAGGGGCTCTACCCAGCATTCCTCACTGCTGCCGGGCCGCTGTCTGCTCGCTGCCTTTCCCCTTTTCATGTGAACAGAAAGAGTTTCACGCATGGGGCGGCTCTCTTTTTTTTTTATGCTCTTTGTTAAAGTCAGGTGTTCTTTGCACCTTCACTGCAGCCCATTGTACGCAGACAGTAGAGCTGGTCTGTATGCAGACACTGCTGACCCCAGTCTCTGTATGTATTGTTGACCCCTTTCTCCTAAAAATGATTTCACAACTATTTTGTTTTTTATGAACATAATGATTAAGTGATTAGATATCATACAACACACTCAAAAACAGTGTCTTAATCATTTTCAAACGTCTTCATTGTTATGTCTTCCAATCAAATTTCTGCCAAATGGCGAACATTCCCAAATGCTAAAAACTCTCCTTAATATCTGGATGAATTTATCGAACTTAACAAAATAAAGTGTCAGTTGGCAGATTTGTTCTGACAATTGAACAGGCAGGAACCTCCAATACAGTAAAAGACCACATGACGAAAGGATATTTTAGGTCCTGAACCAAACTGATGTACTGATCTGACCCTACAACCGCATGTGTGTGTGTGTGTGTGTGTGTGTGTGTGTGTGTGTGTGTGTGTGTGTGGGGGGGGGGGGTGTCGCACCAGGCCATCTGTCTCTCTGGCTTTGTCCCTGTGAGCAGGACATGAGGCTGAAGAGAGGTGGGGGTGAACACTGGACTTGAGGGTGAAAGGTCACTCTGCTGCTAAATGGATTCCCCCAACACAGCGCTTGTACACACAAAACCCCAAAAGAGGCATCCTGATGACGCTCCTGCATGTGCCCTCTCATGTGTCACCAATTTATTGTAGTCACCAAATTGAGCGTACATTTCATACATAGTCATCAGGCAGTCTTTGGAAAACCTAGAGGGCCGTGAGATACAACATGATAATTAGGGAGCTTCAGAGTTGCTGGTAAACGAGTTTTGTTACTTTTGGACAGAGCCATGCTAGCTGTCTCCCCTGTTTTCAGTCTGTATGCTAAGCTAAGCTAATTGGCTGCTGGCTCTAGCTTCAAACTTACAGACATGAGTCGTCTCATTCTTCTTCTCTCATTCTTTTTAGGATAGGAAAAGTGTTGCTTTATGGGTTGAAATTTGTCCTACTTCTTATATTAAATAAACCATTAAACAAAACTTTGGATTATTGAAAAAAAAAAAATGCAATAGGGCTGTTTACCTTTACTCAGTAAAAGTTAACAATTGGAGATACTTAGTTGCTAGCTGCCGGCTCAGCCTCTGCCATGTTGAGAGCCATATGGAGGCAAAGGATATGCTCAGAAATGTAGCATATCTAATATATGCCATCAACACTGGACCTTGAGCATACATTTAAGACAGAGTTTGAATGCTAAAGTTAAATTAATAAAATAAATGCACTACATGAGAAATGTGGATTTGTTTTGGACAGAGTCCCAGTTTGTCTTCTGTCCTGTTGAGATAAAAAGGGAATAAACCTGATAGTGAAAGTGTTGAAGCTGCAACCAGTGAGCCCTGAGCTTTGTTTAAGAGACAAAGGGCCCACTGTGTCATTTAGTCCCATTTATACACAACAGGCTGGGATTCCACTGCTGCTGAGGTCAATTCACTCAGGAGTGGACTTATGCCTTAACATTTAGTCTCCAAAATGATAAACAAGTTTTTTACCCAAATCACTTAAAACAACCACAGCACCAGCAGCACCTGCTGGAATATGATCTTGTTTGGATTTCACTTGTTATATTTTGCCAGATTCACACGTGACAGTGAGCTTTGTGGTCTAACCAAACTCTGGCTGGTCTATCTCGTGTTTCCTTTCAATGGATGAAATACAGAAATAGAGAACTGAAACACTGACATGTCGGCCGAAAAAAAGCTAAACTTTGACTTTTCAACCGGTTAATGTGTATAAATGCTGTTGCAGAGCCCAGTTTTTGTTTCGTCAGTCAGTGGCTAGGCTGTGAAGATGAGCCGATGACTCTGTTGACTTCAAAGGATTGAAATGAGGGTGAAGCTTACAGCTTGTTTCACTTCCTTTTTCTTCGCTTTCTCAACACCACTTTTGTTTCCTTTATTCAATGTGGATAATTGAATCCACGGCATAGTACCGTTTAAGTCTTGTTACTCTATAGTAACAAGACTTAAACGGTACTATGCTGTTTCTTTTTCATTTTGGTTTTCTCAATGTGAGCAGTGCGGCTCTACTGATTATAATGTTGGTCTCTTAGTCAGTCTTTGGTCCAGATTGAAACATCCCAACTATTAAATGGATTGCTAATTTTGTACAGATATTCATGTTCCCCAGAGGATGAATCCTCCTGACTTTGGTGAGCCCCTGAATTTCCATCAAGCACCACCATGAGGTTGACATTTGAGGCTTTGAGTGAAATGTCTCAAGAACTGTTGGATCGATTGCCTTTCGCCATTTGGTACAAACATTCACGTCTCACTTCTGACTCAGTTTAACACTTGGACTCAGTTTAATACGGGGAGATTCAAAACGTGTGGCTCATTGAGGGGGAAAAAAAAAAGAAGGAGAACCTCTGTGGACTTTGCTACAGGATCGGCCTCTCCCACACTCCTCTCAGAAACCTTTAATCTGACCACATGGCAGGTTTGCACCCATAAAAGACTTAAGAAGGCTGGAATGTTAACCAGCCCTCTGGTTGTGACGATGATGATAATCAACGGGGGAAGAAGTCCTCAAATCCTTTATGTAACTAAGCTAGAAACACCGCAATGGCAAAAATCCAACTATTAGAACTTTTAAAGCTCATTAATTAACATTTTATATGTAATTTGTTTATTCCGTACAAACCCAAAGAGTTAAAATGACAATTTGGAGTCTCCACTGGGGGTTGTGTTCTCAACTATTTTGTGGTACAGTTTGTACTTGGAGTCTTGTCAGAGGTTGCCAGACTACCAACGGAGACCCTCTATTAGTTACTGAGCTTTAGAGGTGCTGGTATGCATATTTCGTTACCTTGAGAGGGAACTTCCTGACCTCAGTAATCCCAGAAACCTGGCTACAACTCTGATATCACCAATCCTTTATGATCCCATACTATGTTACATGTAAAATATTAATATGAAAAGAAGGTAAGAATGGAAGACAAATCCTAAATGTTTTTGTTTCCTTGTTGCATGATAGGGGGGGGGCTCTTTGGGTTAATGTTTCACTGCATGGCCGTACTGTACCGTCACTCGTCAACCTCTCAGACTTTGATCATGGCGTGAGTGGGTTCAACCAGCAATGATCAATTCATCCCGGTGACAGAAAGAGTGCTAACAACTCCAGGAAGAGAGAAGATCAACAAAAAACACGCGCACTCTCCCCCCTTCAGTGATAATGTAATCTACATACAGTAAAAATAAATGTCATCTTTTAACAGCCGCTTTCAGCTACTTAACTCTTTCATGTATAGAGGTCACTACAGTGGACATCTGTTCAAATGTTGTTTTCTTCTATATGCATGGGTTTTGATGGCTTAGTTGCACATCAGCAACTACAGTGAATGCTATTGCATCATCCCATACACTGTTACTCAGTGACAAGTGACAAGCCGTTGTAAGTGCAAGATACATTTCTCAAAACCAAGATGGCTGACAGTCAGAAACACCCAGTCACTCATCAATATCTTGCCAATCCTTCTATGGAAAGAGACCCTTGCAAGTATGAAAATAAGGAATCATATAATTCATACATTTTCCAAGTATTGATTTTATATTGGGAGGAAATTACGATTAATCATCTGTCCACTAAATTGGACACCATGCATCACTGGCTATACTTCCTGTGGCAAACCAGGGGGGAAAGCCGAGCAGACACAGCCCAGGAGGCGGATCCCCGAGCTGGTAAAAAAAATCCTGACTGAGGTTGTCATAATTCATGCATGAAAGGGTTAAGCAAGGGCGAATTCACAATGGAATGGATTGTGGCCGCTGATAGCACTGTGAATTGCCCCTTCAATAAGCCCCGCCCCCTGCTGCTACTCACTCAAGCAGTCAGAGCTACGTTAACGTGGAGCCCACACTGTCACTAACTGCGCTTCCTGCATAAACATATAACATTTTTGGAAAAACACAAAAGCGATTTCAGAGAGAAGCAGACAGAAGGGTTTGCAATATGCGTTTACGGGATATATCCAGGATGTCAAATGAATTCAGCAGTGAAAACAGGTTGAAAAGATGAAGATAGATGTGTAAAAGTGAACCACCCCATCACCTGGCAATTGAGACAGAAGATGTATGCATATGTATGCATTCAGTATACCTTCAGTAACTAGCGTAGCATAGCTCCACAGGTTTTAATGTTTTTAGTTGTTTAGATGGCTAAACGTTAGCTAGCTAACAGTGACAAAACTAGGTTTTTTGATGACCTATTGTCCTGATGTTGTGTTGTACTTGGCGTGGTGACATTCAAAGGTAACTTATTCATTTTATTTTGATGTTTTTTGTGTCTTGAACACAAATATATAAAAAGAACTTACTATGTATACTACCAAAAAAATATGGCACTCTGAGGCGCACCAAGGCGAACTCTATTCACTCCATATGGATCAGGGCGAGGCTGGGGCGAGTCCAACAAACATACTTTCACCCTGGAGACTGCAACGTGTAAAACCAAAACTCCTCTGGACTTATTTCAAGTTTTGTACACACGTGACGGAAGCAAAACGCACATAACTTTCATCCCGCTTAACTTGCGTACAGAACTTAACCCTCCTTTATTTAACACTATAAATGAACATAAATGAAGTTTACTTTCAATACAAATCCTTTTGTATTCATTTGGCTTGATTTTGAGTGAGCGGGTCAATACGACCCTGAACAGCAGAGGTGTCTCATCTCTATTTATCTACATCACCCCATGAGAAAAAGAAAGTTTCAAAATGTACAAAAAAGTTTAGAAATAAATACATGTTATGGTAGACTAATGCAATTTATATCTAGGTTTTTCCAAAGTACCTAAAAAATAGTTTGAACATGTATTTTTCATGAAAACGAGTGAGTTATCCTAATTGAACTATGATCTATGGAGGGGTGAATAACTCCATTCCACTAAACACTGATTGAATTGTTAGTAATGGAGTTGGTGATGAGGTGCAAACTATATTTATTAGGATTTGTTTTGGTTTCTGACCACTTTTGGATGACTGAACATGCACCAGGTCAATTTGACCCGGGAACATCATGGCTGTACCTGAAAAACAAACATAACAGGAGGGTTAAGTAAAGTAATAAACAGAATTATTTTAACAACCAAAACCATGATCTTTTTCTAAACCTAACCAAGTGGTTTTGCGGTCAGACCTAATCACTGATTTCTCTTGATGTGATGCATTTTGTCGCACATAATGCAGTTCATTGTGGCGGTTACCAGCTGATCCTCGCTCCTGACGTCCTCCTCCAGCTCACACATTTTTATGGTTCACATTTATCTTTGGAAACAAACAAAGGCTGCTGTTCCACATACCTCATCCCTTCCCACACCAACACACACACACACACACACACACACACACACACACACACACACACACACATAACTGACAAGAGGAATTCTGTGAAAACAGCAGACTCACTGCTGAGAAAAAGCTGACTTATTTGGCTCTCCCATCCCACACACACAAACACAGATAGACACACACATCTGGGAACATAGATGTCTCTCACACTCATGTCTCTCTGTCTTCTGAACAAATCTCAAAAGCTATTAGTTGGATTGCCGTACAATTTGCAATCCATTAAGACATTCATGAGCTGCACGGCAAGAGGGGCCTGTGTCCTTAAAGGTGCATGGAATGCTATTAGTCATTCTGTGTTGAAGAGTTAGTGTTCATTTATTTTAATAGATCATAATCATTTATAAATTCATGAAAACAATTATCAAAAAATAACATAAGTAATGAAAATGTTATTGTAATTTGAATCCTCTATTATACAACTGTAGAATTTAAGAAAGCAAAGAAAACATTGGTGAATGTCAGAAATAAGACATTTCTTCTTAAGAACGGTTGGTGAATGAGGCCTATGACCCAGACTTGAACTAAATCGAACATCTCTGAGGCCTGAAAATAGCTGTCAGCTGACGGTCTCCATTCAACCTGACAGAGCTTGATAGGATCTGCAGAGTACACTGGCAGAAAATCCCCAAATCCAGGTATCATAGCTTGTTGGGTCACACCCAAGAGGACTCAAGGCTGTAACCGCTGCCAAAAGAAATTGGAGCCACCGGAGCGAACTGATATCTTGTTCAGACAAAACAATTTGTCAACTTTGGCTCTGGGATATGGTGATAGAAATGTTTCCCTATTTTCCGACATGTTATATACCAAACAATTAACAAATGAATTGAAAAAATAAAATGCAGACTAATCTGTAATGAAAATACTCATTAGTTGAACACCTACCTCATATAGAATGGGACCATTTTCAAGTCACTAGTGCAGCTCAATGTAAAAATGACATTTTCTTTGATGATATCAACCCATTTTTTAAGCGGATGACCAAAATGATTTCATTTTATGATCACACTTTGTCTTTTTACTGTGAAACATGCCTCGAACAAAACGTCTGTGATAACAGTACAATTATTGGAGCTTGAAGTCACAAAATATGCTACTTTTAAAATCTTGCGCAAGGTTTAAAAAACATGCGTTTTATCAGGATAAACTGGAAATCCTCAGGCAAGTGTTCAGCAAACATTGACTCGAGCTGCAGATGAGTAAATGAGAATGTTTACAGTGTTGTCAAAAAGACAGACTTTCAATACAGACAAAATGAATTGGCCCAATAATTGGAGCACAGTCTCCGGCCCCCCTTTTTTTTTTTTTAAATCGGGGGTTCTTCTAACTGAAAGTCCTGAAAGTCTGGGTTTTTGCTTTGGCAAAAGCTGCAGCTGCAGCACTTCTGGTCAATCGGTACTGTTTCTGGAGCCTCTCCCTTGCAGCCGCTTCCACAATTGAGGTTTTGAACATGGCCCACTTCCCCCCTGCCTCCTCTGGGATGCACGAAAAATTCCTCAGGAGGTGGAAGTTGAAAACCTCTGATCCTCAATCTTTGGCCTTGGGTTATCTGGTACCAAGTACGCTTATGAAGCTCCCATATGCTCGAACGTGGTGTTTGTTATGGCCGATCCATGACTAGCACAGAAGTCCAACAACCGGACTCAATCTGCGATGCCAGGGGTTGGCACACCTAGGTCCGTGCTTTTGCCTGATGCCTGGCTCACAATGCACCTGACCCTAATGCCTATCCTTGCAAGTGGTGGGCCCACAGGAGAGGTCGGCCCTCTTTTTAGGCTGTGCCCGGCCACCAGACGCTCGCCGGTGAGCCTCTGTCTGGCTCCAGCAGGAAGCCCTGGTTTCCCTTTTCCTGGGAAGGTGCCACAACTCGATCCAGTCAACTCAGTGAACCGCTGGTAGTCTGGCCCCTCCCCTTCGAGCTATTGCCCCCAACAACACAGCTCCCAGAGTCACTGGGGCACCCAAACCCCTCCACCACGTTAAGGTGGTGATTCATTGAACTCCAAAGAGGAATTTATTCATTAATTTCATTACATTGCCAGCCATCTGGCCTGCAGTATGGCCATGTACCAGGCAGAGAATCAGGCTTCGGGGTGTCTGTGCCAAACTCAAAAGCTGACTGAAAGCTGGCATGCAGATCTGTACTGCAGGGGAAACTAGGATAGGTTTGTGGGTTGTTTTTTTTTGTGGTTAGAATATTCCTTTATCACACAAACATGAGGGTGATGTTGATCTTCTCATCTAACTTTTGGCCAGAAAGTGAAAAAAGTCATATCGGAGTAACTGCAATGATCAGTTTTAACATCCACGTTACTAATTAGAACAGGAAAGCTCAGATCTTCTTGAACATTATAATATATCCAACTTATTAATATAGAAGAGCCTAAAAAGGAAACATAGATGTCTCATGTCAGTAACAGGGTTAGTGCTATTTTTTTCAACCACACAATTAACTTGCAAGTCTTAAACACGTCATTCTTCCCTAACTCTACCATTCCACATGCTGTGAAAGCAGCACAGGCGTAATTCTCAAAATGTCAACCTTTTCCTTTAAATTTGTAATCATATTCAGGGACCTAGAGGGACCTGAATATGATTAAATGGGATCAATAACTTTGAACCTGTAAATGTTAAACCTTCAGGCCATTACGAGGTGTTGCTGATCTTCATTTTTCTTTATGCCGGCTCATCCAACAGCTTTTTGTCATTATGAGCTCTGAGAGTTTTCAGCTCCCAGTACAGATTCACTGACCTTAGTACCCAGTCCACAGAGGCTTTTCTGGTGAAATGGGACGCTGGACAAAAGCCAACGAAAAAAAGGGATGTCAGCAAATCCGAGTTGTTCTTTTTTTTCACTGCACTCATGTGATCGGCCCTGAACTTCCCTCCCTTTAGTCACAGCAGAAGGCAGCGAGGTGATTTCAGTTCAAGTCAGATGTTATAGAACATGTCTGTCATTTCATGGCTTTCAGATTACAGTATGAACTTTGAGCAAGGGGAAATTCTCAGTGACCATTTATGGAGCGACAGAGAGGGAAGAAGCTCGTGAAATAGGAATAAATGGTTTTAAACTAGTAAGACCATAGTTACTTTACTGAACAGTGGCAGCAGCTTTATACATTGGTATGCTCAGCTGTTTACACCCTGGGGTGTCTCTATTTTTTAATATCGTAATCCTTCTGTTTACGTTTCTTGCCCTCTGTTTCCAGGAACTTCCTGCTCATCCCGCTGCTCACACATCGTCTGAAAGTCTCCCACTTTTTCCTTTTCAAGGTCTCCACACGACACTTGACGACAAGACTCAAGAAGTACTCAGGTCCTTTGCTTAAGTGGAAGTGTAGCGGTGTAAAGATGCTCCATTACTAGTGAAAGTCCTGCATTCAAAAGTTCAGAAGTATTAAAAGCCAAATATGATTCAAATATCAAGAGAGGTCATTGTGCAGAATGGCTCATTTCAGACTATAAATGATTTTTTTAATTCATGCATTATGTAAGCAGCTTTTTAATGTTGTAATTTTCACTAACTGATGGCATTATTTGGAGGAAAAAACCTGTTTAGCAAGTACTATTTATAACGGTCGGAGTGAAAAGTACCACTCAAGTGTATTTAAGTACACTACTTAAGTAAATGTACTTATCAATGCTGTAATCAGGATTTAAAAACACACATTTAGTGTTAGCATTCAAAGGAATTGTTCAACATTTTGGGAAGTACATTTATTCACTTCTTCTCATCTAACCTTTGACAAGAAAGAGAACTAAGTGTATTTCCCAAAAAGTCTAATACTAAGATCAGTGTTGAAAATGTCCACCTGGTACTCAGTTACTTTCCAACACTGGATTCATTGTAGTTCTTTCCAGTTATTTGTTTAACGATAATCTTGAAATTTAGATTACTAACATAACGCGTCGTCACACAAATACGTGTGACATTATATCATCAGATCATATTATGAGTTCAAAGATTACCACATAAATACATCGATCGATCATAGATCATCAAACAACACGGAATATCTTCAACACTTGACTGTTTCTTTCCGGAATGAACCTATAATGTCTGTATGTTTGGTGCTCGGCTCGTCATGTGATTGTTGCTCACTTCAGTGTGGAGTGCACAGAGCCAGAGAGATGTTTGCTGGGGCTCAACGTTCCGCAGCCGAACAATCAGACAAAGCTCACATTCAGCTGAGTCTGTTCACGACCTTTTAACCGCTCGTGTCTTCAGTGGAGGAGCCTAAAGGCCCGACTGTCTTTTAATATGCTGCACAACGAGCTCTAAAAGAAGTATTTCTTAATTCACTCCGTACCTCAAATGTTCATCTGACTAACTTTCTCTGCCTGGTGTTCTTCTGGAGCCCCTTCCCTCTGGTCTGTTGTCATAGCTCCGTCAAGGAATGTGTTCATGTTTGTAGATTAATATTTGTTCAGGAGGTGTGGTGACATGTTTGTTTGAACTTTTTCAGGGTTTTCATCTGAAGAATGTGAAGTAGCCTATAAGTTCTCAGAACAAAAAAAAAAAGAAGTTTATTTTCTTCTTTCTTCGCCCCAAAACCATACAACACCACCTGGGATGATTATTATCCCAACAAACTGAGACGTCACAGCAGCGACGACGCATACATAATGAGGCTACCAGCTCACGTGACGCCTCTGCAGCTACAATGGTGAGAAGCTACCCTCTTGTGGTGTGTTTGAGTGTTGACAAGCTGCTTTAAACTTAATTATGTCATCCAAAAATAGATTTAATGTTTTATCTATTCATTATGCATTTAGTAAAGACACTTAAGAAGGCAAGCTTATTTGTATAGCGCCATTGCAACACAGATGCAAATTACAGTGCTTTACACAAGAAAATCATTAGAATAACATTTAAGATCATGATAAAATAATACATTAAAATATAGTAAAATTAGATCAATTAAATAAGCAATTATTACATTATTATAAAATACAAATACACAAAGTACAGCACTGCAGTAATAAGTTGCAACAAATATAATAAAAGGAATTAAAAGTGCAAAAGATAAATTAAGAAATGAATGTGTCGCCTGTTGAATTTGACCTGGAAGTGAAGGGTCATCCTGTTTTACTTTCAAAATAAAAGCTGGGTCAGTGACATTTTTTAACCACCAGATAGGGACAAAGAGCAGTGTTATGCATGTGTTATCTTAAAAAAAATCAAAACGTTTTCAGCATTTCTCCACACACTTCCATATGAAACCATCTGCATTACAAGAGCATGATGTAGATTGTTGGTCTCATCAGTGTCAGTTGTGTTGTTCAGGCTCTTCGTGTGCTTTCCTCTGACTCATACTGACTCACTGTCTATATATGAGGCGCTGATCACCTCTTGAAAATAAAGAGGCTTACATATCAGGATCAGAATCTGTGTCTCTATTGCAGTAAAAAAAAAAAAAAGGGACATCTGCTGCAGTTATGATAACAGCAATAATGAATTCACTAACAAAGGAAATATGACTTTAACCAATTCACTTTGCCCTGTTTAGCAGTTTAAAAGTGTTTGACCCATCAGGAAGGAGGGAGATATCTATTAAATCACGATCGCATATGTGGTAAGCAATAACATCGGAGTAAAGTGGGATTCTAATTATCGCAGAGAGCCTCATGCTCGATCTTAGTGCCATCAATATAAATCTAACAACCTATTTAACTCACCCCATACTTTACAATTTAACTTTGAAGGAGCAGTTTGCCATTTGGATAAACATGCTTATTTGATTTCTCGCCGACAGTTAGATGACATAAGATAAGGATTGATGCCACATTTGACTGTACGCTGAAGATACAGCCAGCAGCTTAGCTTAGCATAAAGACGGCAAAAGGACGGAAGCAGCTGGCCTGGCTCTGTCCGAACAAGCATCTCTCAATCTCACAATTCAACAAGTTTTATCTCATTTGTTTAATCTGTACAAAAACTGAAGCACAACGACGACAATTAGCTACCATCTTCCACCCTTAATGCTAAGCTAAGCTAACCAGCTCCATCTTCATTATAGAAATAAATAAGCATCTGCCAATATCAATTTATTCTCTTAATAAAATGCACTTTCTGATTGGTTTGAATGCTCTCCACATTTATGTATACTTCACTTTTAAACTAATCTTATTTATTTACTTTCTTTGCATTCTAACACACTTAATCATAGATCAACTTTTAAGCATTATTACTATTTATACTGTTGTTATTGTAGTATACATACTGTACATGTATTTTATTTCCAATTTCCATAATTCATTGTTGTTATATTGTTTTATAATACACATATTTTTACATTTCTTATAGCTTCTCTATGTTTCTATACATTTATATTGCAAACCAATTTCTCCCTGGGAATTTCTTCACGTCACCTTTTCTGACATGAAGAAATTGAATTCAGCCATGTTCAGCAGTTATTGCAACACAGTTAACAATCACTTTCATTGGATTGTTCTTTAAACGACACACGCCCGTCTTGTAATCCATTTAGGGTGAACACAAACACCTGGTGTTTTCCTGGTGCCACCCATTGGCACAGCCCCGGGCTCTTGTCGTGCACATTGTGTCTCTCCAGCCGTTCACAACAAATCAACCCTCGAAACCCCGAACATCAGAGCCCGCTGACAGTGAGGTAAACATGGAGTGGAGGGAGGGAATCACTTTAAAGGATTATCGCCGTCATCTGTTTGGATTACAGGCAGAGCCTACCTTCCCATCTGTCACCTTCAAGATGAGGTCAGCACACTGTCCTTACATGTTGGAGGCCTTTGTTCATTTATTTAGATTCAAAACACGACTCTGTGGCGCTGAACAGGAGCGGCGTCGTCTTTGTTAGCTTTACCTCTCATGTACTTCAAAGCTCAACCTGGACTCCGGATATTTGTGAGCTCAGACACTATTAAATAGATGTACAGTGCTAGACTGATCAATACCTCTTTTTTTTTAATTATGTACATGTTATGAAAGGTTAATAAAGTGTAATATCTTCATGGTTGACGAAGCTTATTTTTACGCCGCGCAGCCCTTTCCCATCAGATAAAAGGTCAAACTTTCTGAATCTAAAGAGTCTTTATTATAGATGATAGACATAAAGCAGCCATATGAGGCAACCCGGTAACCTCTAGAGTAATGACATTATTAACGGCTTAATTTCCTTTTTGTTTTTTACTGCCTTGTGAAGCACGTTGTAACATGTTTTGAATACTGCTTAAAGTAGCTTGCTATTTTTATTTATTTATTTATCTATTTTTTTTTTACTCAATACAGTGTGGAATGTTCACACAAAAAAATATGTATATTCTGTTATAATATTTTCATATCATCTAAACCACCACCTTATTATTGTTGTTGTATTGATATTTATTGAGATGTATACAAAAGACTGGTTTTGTACTATTTTGATTACTTACTTTGAGATGGATTGATGGTGCGAACGCAGTTGACTTGAAATCATTTGTTGTTTTATATTCAAGAATTTAAGAATTTATATTCTCTAAAGATCAATTGAAGCGCTTCAGAAATCACAACGGTTTTCTGTTAACACTGTTGGATGTTGGTATTTCCACACTGACTTAATTGAGTTCATAGCTCACCCCGCATTGTATTTAGCTGTATGACACTGAGGAGGAGGAGGATGAGGAGGATGGTGGTGTTGTGGTGGTGGTGGAGGTGTGACTGGGATTTCAAGGTTACTGTGAATATATGCAGAAGGAAACCATCTGAGGTTTCTGCTCACACCTACACACAGAGCAAGCCAACAAGCCTTGATAACCACCTACACAACGACTGCACATTTACCTCTCTGCTTCTCTATCGTGTGCATCACACACACACACACACACACACACACACACACACACACACACACACACACACACACACACACACAAACATTTCCTCCTGCGATTAACAGTTTTCCTCCTGTAATGCCTGCATGCCTGTTCTGGCCCAGTGGGACTCATTACCTGTGGTAAGTACACAGGCTGACCTCTTGCAAATGTTGCACCACTCGCCACTTAACTAAGCTGCCGCCGCTGCACGGCGAGCCCACACTGCACTAACCCTATCTTACACAAACAACATCCTTTGATTTATCTCCCTCTTTCCATCTCGCCGTTCAACCCGCTGTGTCCTCTTTATCTGCCTCTTTGTCGCTCTCCAGCTCCCTTTCAGCTGATGGAGCTTATTGTGGACAAATAGGCTTACGAGCATCACTATAGCAACAGCGAATCGTAGAAAGCTACATAAGCACTTCATCAAGGGGCCGTGATCCAATGGCTCCAGTTGGAGATGGTGCCCCCAACCTCCTGCAACAAGTAAAGGCAGGCCAGAGAGGCTCATGGGAGGAGGAGGGAGGAGGGAGTGAGTGAGTGTGAGAGAGAGAGAGAGAGAGAGAGAGAGAGAGAGATAGAGAGGTGGAGATAATGCTGTGAGGTCTGTGAGGAGACGGGAGAATCCATTTCTCTTCCCTCTCTCTGCTTTTGCCAGTCTTGTGTCTTCAGCATCCATCTGTCCTTCTGATGTCTGCCGACTTTTCTTATTCTGCTTTTCATCGGTTTTGTTTCTCGTGGAGTCTAAGAAAACTTTCAAAAGACTAAGAGGTAAGAAAACTGTTCATTCTCAATTATGCTTTGGAGCAAACGGCAAGAAATTGGACCGAGAGATGTGATGTTTCAACATATTCATGTTAGAATCTGTCAAAAAGCAGCCAGCGGTCCAAACACGGATACGTGTTAGTTGTGAAACTGAGCAGTGGGGATATGAAGAGAGAGAGAATGAAAGTTCAAGCCAGTTGGAAATGCGAGCAGTTTTCTATAATTCCCAGGAAATAAGTCAAATTTGAATGTACCGAAAGCAGGTGAACATGAGAGAAAACACTGCTGAGCTATCTACTGTAGAGCTGCAACCATTAGTCGTTCAACAGGTAATTTAATCAGCAACTATTATAATCGTTAAAATACATTTGTAAGCAAAAACAGGTTTCTTCCCTTTGCTTTATAGTAATTTGAATATTTTGGGTTGTTTTGGATTGTTGGTCAGACAAAACAAGACTCTTGAAGACATCACATTGGGCTCTCAATTGTGATGGACAATTTGTGTTCATTATTTTACGTTCGTCTGATTATTCAGTAATGAAAATAGTCATTAGTGCAGCCCTACTCGTGTTTATTTCTTATGTACAAACTTCAGTAAAACAATATTTAGACACACAGGACAGTCACTGGTCTAACATATGAACCAGTGATTGAAAGGCTATATTTCTCTGCATGTGAGTGACTCCATTTTGCAGGGCTAGTCAGCTCACCGACGCTGTTGGGTCCAGAAGTTAGATCAGGTAAAGGCTTCAGCTAATCTCACTGTGTGAAAGCTTTTTTTTTTAATGCACATGTTTACAGCCCCATGACAACCTCAACACCTGAACAGATTAACTCAAGATTAAGAGAGTGACAAAACTAAATGGAGACCTAATAAAAGAACGAAGAGCAAAGGTACAACATGAAGGTAATGTGTACTTCTGCTGAAATACACAGTTCAAGCATTGGAGCACTTTTGAGGAGATCTTAAGGCTGCAGCTAACGATGATTTTCAGTATTTTCTAAATGAATGAATCGTTTGACCTTAATAATGTCAGAGAATTGAAAAATGCTCATCACAGTATCCTAAAACTCAGTGCTCGATTCTTCAAATTGCTGTTTTGTCTGACCAGTTAACAAATATATAGTTTTCATTATCAATTAATCTGGGCAGCAAGAAGCTGGAACGAGAGAATGTTTAACATTCGTACTTGAGAAAAGACAAACAAGTATTTGAATATCGAAATGGACTTTTACTCTTCATTAAACGACGACAACATCCTCATCAGCGTCTTCTTCTGTTCCGTTATTGTACTTTCATCACTTTTCATCATCAATTTCATTTCATGTCCAGATGTTGAAACAGCGTTTAGATGTGGTGAAATAAATGATGCCAGATTATGCAACAGCTACTATGCTGCCTCTTTCCTATGTGGTAAAAACCTTGAAAAGCAAACACTTAATCATCTGAACTCCATCAATTAAATGCTCATTACAGCAGAAACCGCTGCAACTCCGTACTGCTTGTTTTTGTTTCATTGGTTTCACCTTTCAAGCTCTGCAAAGTACAGAAAAGCCAATTACTGTACAACCTTTTCAAAACGTCTCATTCATCACTTTTAATAAAAGCAGCAAATCTAATATAGCCCTATGAATTCGTCTTTTATTCTCTAGTCACCTCGAAACAAATTAATCTGAGCAAATATTTCAACAGCCTGGGGGTTATTGTTGGTGTGATCTCTAATCATTGCAGTGATTGTCTTTGTCTCATCGGGGGGGGGGGGCTGTGAAGGAGGACAAGGCCATGGCCTCCTGGTTCAGCTGGAACGAGCCGTATCACCGGAGCCCACAGCGGGACCCGGCCGATGTGGTCACCGACACCCTGATGCTGGAGTTCAGCTGGCAGCTGAAGGAGGCGGAGCGGCAGCAGAGAGAGAGGGACAACGAGTACCAGCGCCTCAAAACCGGAGTGGACTACAGCTGGCTGGCCAACACGCCTCGGCCCTCCTACAACCTCAGCACCGGGGAGAGGATCGGCCTGGAGGACCTCTGCGCCAAGGTGCCGCCGCCCTACTGCGGCCAGGTCATACTGAAGTAAGGAAACACACAAACTATAGTGAATATTACATTCATGTCTTGACCATAAAAGTCCACTCTCAGGAATAATACTAGATTTATAATTATGACCAACATCTAATAGAGGAAACATCAGATCCAGACCACCTCCAAATTGCTCCGAAATCAAATCATTTAATATGAGCTGGCCGACCTCTCTGTTGTCCGTCACATGACTCCGTAATGCTTTGGTGTGTTTGTCCTTTAATCTGCAGCAGAGACAGCCTGAGCTCGTTGGAGCATCTGTTCACAGAAAGCTGCTGAGGTCTCCGGTGTCTTGTTAGAGGTCGACAGTTTTTTGGGAAGCAGTTTGGCTGCTGGTGTTAATGCGAGGCGCTAAACGCTTAACAACGCTGGACAACACACACACACACACACACACACACACACACACACACACACATTTTAATGAGCTGCACAGAGGAGGAGCCCTATGTTGAAGGGTTTCCAAAATGCCAGATTGTCCTTATCTCTTAATCTTATTCTATATTTAGAATCCCATTAACTTCCACGGAGCTGGCTACACATACAATTATAATATTTTGGATGAATAAATAATTGAAAAGAGGGGAGAATGAGTTTTAAATGTGAGACGTTTATATATATATATATATTTTTTTATTCTTCTATTTTCTTTCTCTTATTCCACACATATATTATTCTCCTATTCGACAATTATTAAAAGAAAATAGAAAATTGAAATAGTTACACGAGAAAGATGGCTTCTCTGTTATGAGGAAACTCAGAAAGACGCACAGATGCAATTAAAAGAACCAGAAAAGCGTGGACTTGGTGTGGACTTAAAATTCAGTTTTGTCAAATGTAGCTGCTGTAAAATGTTGGCTTACATTTGTAAAACTGGCTCATATTTCCAATTATTATATATTCGAATAATCAATTCTATATATGAATATACAGTAGTGCAGCTGAAAAAATGACGGACTGGGTCTTTAACGACATGAGGGATTTAAAAGTGTGAATAAATAGTCTAACATAGACTCATAGACGTATGACAGATATCGTTTTTTTCAAGTTAAAGAATGACCTTTCATGCTCAATCAATAACTTTCATCCACTTACCTAATAAATCCTCTACTAAAGGTCAAACGATGATTATGAGGCTGACAGCAGGGTTCAGTCCTGCATTTTCATTCACAATTGAATCATGAATTGTGCCTTTAATATAACTCTTTTCCACTTTCATTTGAATATTTAGCTTATTGCTACCAATGCCGGTTATAGTTCAATTTGAAAGGTTTAGGTAGATAAATATGATTGTGGCCCTGAATGTGTCTTCAGAGCTCACATGAGTTTAAGTGGAGTAAAGTGGGCCAATCATCAGTCAACATGGAAACACTTTCCCGGGAAGCAGATTCACAAATAGCCATCTATTTAAAGGTTTTATAAGGCCTCAGCGCCTCTCGTTAGTAAGAGGAGCGTACCGGTTCACACAGGTGGAGGGATGATGACTGTGATCCAGGTTGTCTTTTATATCATTTGAATGGATGTTTGTTTCTCAAAGGCCAGAATAATATTCTATGCTTATATTTTAACACTATTTCATTATTTTATTTGACAGATGTTTTCGTTTGTATTTTATTTTTATCCTACTTCCTTGTCGTCTGAGTCATCTGTGTTACAGAAGTGTAAAAGTATTTATTTCTGTACTTCTGACCAAATTGTTTTCCTATATATATATATATATATATATATATATATATATATATATATATATATCTACATTATGTTGTATCATTTAAATAGATCACATGAATTCAAACCACTGGAGGTCAGTAAAAACAAGATTTTCAAGACTACACATTTGAAAATGAAAAGAAATCTGGGAGTGTGGAGTTAGAAAGAAGGGAGCTTACCAGATCTAATGTCAGATAGAATTGGCAGCAGTTGAGTTGCATTGTGGGTAATGTACGCACCAGGTTTAAGCGCTAAATGGGTGCAGTACTCAAGACTATTCCTCCAGTATGACAGAAAACCCACTGTGAACTTGATCTGCACTCCTCACAGGTTCAGGGAGGTTCTGCAGGCCAATGAGCCCGAGGCGCAGGAGGTGTCCGGCCTGTTTCGCTCCGTCCTCCTGGAGACGCTGGATCACCTGAAGGAGGAGCAGGAGGCGCAGCGGCTCGCCCACCAGTGGAACAACAAACGTGCCACGAGCGTGTCCCTCATGAACTTCAGGTCCCGGATCAAGATCAACCCGTTCGGAAGCACGGTCGGCCTGACCTCCGCTGTGACTGACGAGGCCGGGTTGAGTGACCTCAAGACCGTGTCCGAGGACGTGGAGAGAGGCATGGAGGGGTCCCAGAGGGTGTGGAGCATGCCCGACTTCAGATACAAAGGAACCAGCAGCAGTAAGGTTGTCTGATGTGGGGCGTCCACGGCACGGGACCCGAAGACACGGCACACTTTGCTCCAGACGAGGCAGCATGAATCCCACTCGTCCTCTTGTCAGTATGAGACCAATCAGCAATTACTGATTTACCTGAATGGGCAATGTCAGGTGGTTTTTTTATCAGATTTTTTTGGAACTGAACAATTTTGTGTAAGAGTATCGCCTCTGGCAGTGATGCATCTTACATTTTGTAGACATTGCTATCTAAGCATTGAGGGCTATTTACTGTTGGCCTATGATATTCATGCAATATACGGGCTTTAAAGGCTTTCTTGACTCCTAAATATTGCAGGAAAGCATGAAATATGTTGGTGTTGAATGGCTGCAGAGGTCTTTTAAGACAGTACGTATGTACATATATATGAATAATATATATATATATATATAAATTGTATGTACAAGTTATTAGTGGTAGTCACTGTCATTCATAGGGTGATTCATGCTCCCCTTCATACAGCACACAAAGACTCAGCACAATAATTCATCGTTCCGTGTCAAACTGAAAGTGTTCCGTCTGTTCTTCATTGAAAGAAAACAAACCTTTCCGGTAGTTAATTGTTGTTTCTTTTGTTTGTCACACATCAAGAGTCAGCAGTAGCCTTCAGGCTCACTCCATATAAAGCTTCCAAGTGGATTTGATTTATTTCAATTTAATAAAATGACTGATGCTGAAACAATATCCATGACAGAATTTTGGGGGAATGAATGTTCTGAATAAGACATACAGTTACCATCAGATGTTGATTCCCATATCGTTTGAAACAAGATGTACACATTTAAATATCAGTACAGGCTGATAACACTCTGATTCTCACAATTACTGTGGAAACATAACGGTTAGTTATCTACAAAAAAAAAATTAAAATAATTATGGGCAATCTTACATTAGCAGTACGGTTGACATGGATGATTGACAAGAGCCAGCAGGTAAACAATTTGAACTTTGGAGGAGAATCTATTTGACAGATCAAGGTGTGTTTAAGGGGCTGAGGAGCACTACTGCACACGCGTGACAGTAAACGTTGTGTCTTTGAAACTTCTGCGGGTGGGGAGTCAGAAAGAAATTAGTTTACCAGATCTCTGCGGCTCGTCAAGTTGCGTTTTGGGTAGTGTAGGCGGCTGGTTTTGAAGAAGAACGCATGAAATAAAAAAAAAAAGGATGAAAGACGTCTCTGGTCCACTGTGAGTCCCACATTGTTATAGGAATAAAATGCTCAAACGGTAGAGTACACTTTTCAAGGAGTCACCGTACGTTCAAATCACAAACAAAGTCGAGAAGCTGATCGCTGGCGGTCACTGGCCTTCATCTGATGTAGTTAATTACAGACACAACATTTGATGACACTGCTCGCCATAAACATTTCTCATAATCACAAAAGCTATCGGGCCAAGCTGAAGAATCCGCCACCTGGACAGCGCCATGGAGAAAAATCAAAGCCAGCGGTCCGAACGCGGCTCCTTCAGTCCATCAGGCTTGGTGCTGCCTGTGTGTCAATGCAAGTTGTATTCGTCATCTTCTTCTTTCTCAGAAAAAAACTCTTCATCGTTGTTCTCCGGGAAAGCCGAGTTGTTTGTTTCCTGAGTTCTGCCGACGTGTCTGAGCGCTAGTTCTGCCGTCCGCAGCGGCATCACAGGGTGGAGTTCAGGAACTCAAGAAGTTCTGCCCGATTTTTATCCCGCTGTAACAACAAAAAAAGAAGCAAATAACAATCCATCCACACACCGGATAGATCCACTGGGTTGCTACTTGACCGAAAAAAAAAAAAAAAAAGTGCGATTACCTGTTTGTCTTTCTTTGACTTCTTTACTTTCATCTTTATCTTCTTCCCAGAAATCATGCTGTACTTGCCTTTTTTCTTGTCCTTCAAGTACTGAAAGAAGACAAATGTAAGTTTACAGAGATTACAATAAAATAAAGATGGTTGACACAATGACATAGCCTGTGATTACGAATGTCACTCGGTATGTGCATATCATACTAGCACATGTTGGGGGCTGGCAACAACTGCCAAACATGGTCAACGTCACCACTTAATGGGATTCCATTAAAAGGTATTTTTATCGAGGTGGACTTGATTTTAGAGCTCAGTGGAATTCAATGAATGGAAGTCAATTACAGAATGGTGACAGTGTCATGTAGGGACTGTCTGGAATAATGTGCAGAGAGCATTTCTTTGTCTGACGGGACGTTAACGGGCGGCTTACCTTGGAGATTTGTACAGGTCCCGTGTTTTCCTCTCCTCCTTTCACTTTCTTGTCTTTTTTACGTTTGTGTCGTTTTTCTTTCTTCCCTTTCGGCTGCAGGACACAAAAATAAGTTGGACTCAGTTATGTTCCGTCATTAAACAATTCAGTCACTTTTACCGAAACTTGCTGTCGATTATAAAACACACGGGATCGAAATGCACAAAATTACTTTTTTGTGCTGTTTCTCCTTTTTCCTTTTCTTAGACTGCTTTCTGGATTTACTGTCCGAGTCTACAAACAATAAAACACATTGAGTCAATTTACTGATATTTGTACTGTTATGATTAAAAAAATTAAAAAAATAACATAATATGTGAATGAACAAAGCACAACATTAAACTTTAAAGATACACTCACCGCTACTGCTAGAGCTACTGCGACTGTGGCTGGATGAGTTTGATGAGCCCGACGAAGAAGAAGAAGAAGAAGAGGACGACGAGGATGAAGACGATGACGAAGATGACCTCGAAGAGGAGGACGAGGAAGACCTACTACGACTGCGTTTCCGCTTCGTTTTTTCTCGACCTGAATAAACAGAAATATAAAAGATAAACGTGAGTATTAGCACAGAAGATGACAACTGATTCTTTTTAAGAGCAAGACATAAGACACGTGACCTGATGCACTGATGACATTATGGTCTTTAGGACGCCATTATCGCTGGCTTCCGCTATACAAGTATAATCATAATAATACAACTGTGTGAGCAGGTTAGAGAGAGACATTTAGAAGACTAAAACGGACTGAAGCGGTCTGAAAACAGTTCTAACAACATTTCACTTGAGACAGTAGTGAAAGTTAGGAAAACAGCTGTGACTGTGAAGGTATTGTTGTCGTGACGGTGGGTTTCATGTGACACATCGATCAGCGGTCTTGCCTGAACTCGTTGATCTCTTCCTTTCATCTGTCCTGGAGCTCGAGCTGGACACCCTCGTCTCCGCTTTCGTTGACTAGAAACAAAGGCAAACATTTGTACCAGATGTATTCGGGCAATCTTTCATTGAAATCTGATCTGAGCTCCGGTTGGGAAGAAATCGCTAACACTGACGAACCTGATGAAGTTACACAAGGCAAACGCTACCTAACCGTTCAAAATAGGTACACCATTGCACGTAATCGTGGCTTTGTTGAGACATTTCTGATAACATACTCAGACAATATTAACGCTTACCTTAATTGTCCTTTCACTTGTGCTTAACAAGGCTACGTTTACTAAGCTAAAGCTAAAATGCGCGTTAAGCTATTAACGTTGAATGATCTAATGCTGGTGAAAGAAGTTCTGTACTCACCATGGCGACAGCAGAACACCGTTAATTTATCACATATGTACACTGACACTTTAACAGCTGAAAGAAGAGTAAGATTTATGTTTATTCGCGATTATCTCTCGTAAATTAGCATTAGCCAGCACTCTTAGGAGACATTTTGTATCCCATGATGCACCGCGGGAAGTACGTTCAAAACAACGGAGCGAAAACTGACGTCCGCCAGAGCCGTGTACGGCGCTGCTGTGTGCTCTGAGTTAATGCTGATAATTACAATATAGAATAAGTTTTATTCTACTTTAGGACTTTTAATCTTTAACTGTCTCCAAGCATTCACAAACCACGTTGGAAGAAGTTCGATTAGTTAACGTTATCTGCCATGTTTCCTCACTTTCTAGAGTAACGTGTAAACCTTCGTTATACTTGTGATGTTCAGGATTAGTTAAAACTGCTTTAGAGAGAGAGGGAGAATCTACTTTATTGTTTGAAAGCTGATAATCATGTATCGACCAGCGTTAGTATTTTAAACATAAACAGATAAAATTATATAAGCAAACTTTTATTATAAAGCTCTTTGGAATTTGTAGTATTGTGACAAATATGTCGTACATTTTACAGTTTAAAGATTGTCCTTTATTACAGATGGACAAATTGTGTAATAACGACCAGGATCTAAATTACCTCAAACATGTCTATATCAGAAAGCATATCATAATTGGATACACCAGCATATATATATATATATATATATATATATATATATATATATATATATATACTGTATAAATTTGGACAAATAACAACTTTGTCCAGCTGGTGGTGCTAGAGGAAAAGTCAGGGGATCACAAAAAGGATTCATCCTGAGGGGACATGAATGTCTGAGCCAAATTTCTTGACAACTAATCCACTAGTTCATGAGATATTTCACTCGAAACCACACTTGGCACAATTAAGTCAGCGTGCAACGTTACAGTCAAATGTAAGGAAGTTATTAGACTGTAATATTTCCACAAATATCTGCATGATTACGACCACAAAACACAGAAACACTGGTATTGTACAAAACCATATTTATTATGACAGTATTAGTATATTATACAAATATGAGCACATCCACACTGTATAAAAATACAAAATCTTGATGTGTTCAGGACATACCAAACCAAAATATTGATTAACACTACTGTATGTGTGTAGTCAGTTCCATCTAGCCCTGCAGTCCATGTTTAATGTCAAACACAAGAAATCTGTCCTTCATCACTCAGACACCATGTAGCTTAAAAAGATGCAGTTTGTTGCAAGTGCCACAGTTCAAAACTAAACTAAACTAACTAAAATACAATAAAAGAATCCAACAGTAACTCAGCTCCAGAGAAAATGTGTGAAACATGATATAATGCTATAAAAAAAGTGTATTATTTGTCACATTTCCATCTTCTATGAATGCTAGCCCTTTCTTATTTATCAGTATGTAAGTTCCTGTTGAATTCTTTTAAGGCTTCTGAAAGTATTCAGTACCCGTTGCTCCTTCTTTTAACCCTGCAGGACTTCAATAAAACTGACCATGTCAATTCATCTGAAAGCTAATCTGTATGTACATGTAAGAATACATGAGGTATAAATTGAAAGCAGACAAAAAAAAAAATGACGTTAGCTTGCCCAGTGACAGCCAATCTAATGCTAAATGCATTCATCCTCTTTGCATGAAAGACATTGTTCAGCTGCCCTCGGATGAATAGAACGTGATTGTATGCAGTGGGAGATAAGCAACGCAAAGGTTCATTAGTTACAACATATCATGCGACTATCCCTGCCCACGTCAGAGCCTCACTGCTGGCTTCACACAGTCTGACTCTGACTCCTTACAGAAGGACTATGGGCTCCAGTGAGGTGATGCGAAGCAACAGATCAAAGCGGGTTTTAAACGCCTCAGCCGAGATACAAATGTGAGGTGTATGGAAATATAAAAGAATGTGTGAAGAAAAAAAGATCAAACTATACTAATATCTTAAAACATGCTTTAATGCTTCATTTTATTATATAAAAACGACATAAAGGAGTGGGAATAGTTGTCCATCAGCAGTGAATCTATGGCGTGACCCACTGTGTTTTTTGATTTAATCACAATTTTCAGTGTAAATAAAGGTCCTTTTTCTTTATGTAAATGTTATTAACCAAATCTTTTATGTTAACAATTTTTAAAAAGGACTCATGTGTGTTTTGGAGACTCTATTGTGTAAAACCTTCACTGCCCTAATGTCAAATTTAAACTGTACTTTGATGGAAAACACGCTGCTGTAGATATCTTTCCTCACAAAATTTCAAAAGAAAAATCACATTCAAATAATTGACAAATTGATATGAGCCGACATGGTGTAGCAGATTAATAGTCCTTTACTTCCTAGTTTTCAAGCTCAATGGATGGTGAGCAGATGTTTAAACCTCTGCTTTGTTCTTTGAGTGATCGGCGTGAGTCAAGCTCTCCTCATTCTCCTCCTCCTCCTCGGGAACCTGGAAAACATATTGACCAAATTATTTGTCTGTAGCATGATGAAAGAGACGTACATAAGACATGGGTGGACGGCATGTGGACCTCAAACAACTGTTAGCTTGTATGCTGTACCAGCTGGGTGGAGTTAACCAGCAGAAGATAAAACAAGCAGTACGAGAGAGTTCTAATCTAATCTAATGGGATCTTTATTGTAATAATGAGGTGAACCACATTCATCTCATCATGATCCCAAAACCACAAATATAATAACTTTAAAAAAAAAATACTGGGCTACTGCTTCTATTACGTGTGATCCTCGACAGTCAGGAACTAGAGATAGTATTTATGACGAAGTGGTGATTTCTTACCTCCCAGTATATAGAGTCATCGAAGCAGTTCTGGTCTGGAGGCTGGCCCCAGAACGGCAACTTCATTATTAAACCTTGAAGAAGAAAAGGCATTGTTTGATTGCTCAGGCTTTTTTTAAAAAAAACAGAAAGATTGATAAATAAGGACGTTTTTTTCCATTGTGCTTAGGAATTTAACTGTTGTGTCCCATCGATGGCCTCATGTTTCATCTCCACCCACCTGTAACAGCACCTCCAACCAAAGCGAAGCCGAGGGATGAAGCCAAGGCAGCAGCTTGCATGGCAGCGTCACCTCTGAGGGGGGGAGAGGGGATCGAGTGTAAGAGCTGACATTTAACTAAAGCTACAATACTGTTATGTATTGTGTGTTAGGGCTGGGTGATAATTTGATATGATCATTTCCATGGAATGGTATTGAGATGAAATCATATATTTAGATATCGTGATACACACACATAGTCATATGTATATGTAAGATTTGTGGAGATAAGTCTGGCCCTTACCTATTTGCTTTTCCCAAAGCCACAGCCACAATACCAGCCAATCCACCCAGGATGCCAGGCATGCCGTGCAGATTGTGGACGCCGCAGGTGTCCTGGATGCCCAGGTTGGATGCCAGGAGGGGCTGCAGAGGAGGAAAAAGGTCCCTTGTTACAACCAAATTAGTGTCTTTTTTTTTTAAAAGGTGAAAAATAATTGTATAATCAAATACATCACGAATCTGAAAATCTGCCTATTTTATTATTTTATTGACTGGAACTTACAGTAAGGTACTTGAAGCCCAGGGTAGAGATGCCGCCAGCCACTAGTCCAATCAGCATCGCCCCAAATGGCCCGATGTTCATGTCAGCACATGTTCCCACAGCAACGCCACCAGCCAAGGTGGCATTCTGAATGTGCACCTGTAGTATATAAATATATGTAAATCATTTTTTTTAATTTTTTTTTAAATGATTGAACTAGTGTTGTTAGATATTAGAGGAAAGCTATCTGACCATGTCCAGTTTTCCTTTGTGCTCCACGAGGCTGGAGATGGCGTAGGCAGAGAGCACGCAGGCAGCCAGGGAGAGGTAGGTGTTGATCACGGCTGTGAGCTGAGTCAAGCCTGGGTCGGCTATGGCCGAGTTAAAGCTGGGCCAGAACATCCACAGGAAGACGGTTCCTGGAGAAGAGGGTGATAAAGAAACCGCATTTAGTATCAGTTAGTCGTAAAAATTCTCTTTGCTATAAAACCACACTGCGAGGTGCTTATAGACTCAAAGATTCTGTTTGTTTCTGAACGGGATTGAGAACTAGCTGAGGTCAGGATCTCTTCAGCGTCACTGCGCCTGCTGCATGGTTATTTGTGTCCACTAGGGGACATAAGTCGTACGTGTTCAGGAGGCCAGCGATGAACCAGTGAGTGAAGATTACAGCCAAGTAAAACTCATATCCCTGTTAAAAAATGTAAACAGATGACCAATACATTACATGAGTTTGAAGCGTAACTGGCTCTTACCAATCATAGCAAACATATCAGAGTGGTAAACGGATCCATCGTTCTCATGTCCGTTTCTCAAACCCGGTCGGTAAAGCACTCGAGCCACAGCCAGGCCGAAGTAGGCTCCGAAAGCATGGATGATCATGGACGCACCAACGTCGTTAGCCTGTGACAGACAAAGGTGATGCAGTGTATTACAGTTCGGTTTACGCAATGAATTGTCCCGGTCATAATGCAGGATTTAACCAGCGTACTGTGCTCATCTAGTTCATCGACACGTGTGTCGTTGTGTGCTTACTTCGAGGACTGTGGCCACCAGATGTTCATTGATGGAGAAGATGGTAATCTCCAGTATGGTCATGATGAGGAGCTGCACAGGGCTGGTTTTACCCAGAACAGCTCCGAAGGAGATCAGGACTGTCGCTGTGCTGAAGTCTGCGTTGATTATTCTGCAGGGTAGAGAGGAAAACAAGTCTTTAGGAGAACAGATACTATAGGATGATAAGGAGAAGAGTTGGAACACAAATCAGCAGTTCAACATTCATCATTTACTGAACCTAAAGTGATCTGTTAGAGCTACTCAGCAGCCAACATGACAGCTCGTTGGTTTATTGAGCAGCTACTTAGTTGGCGATGTACTGCATGAATGTTAATCAGAGGGTTAATGAAAACCAACACGTGCAGAGAAAGACATTCATACTTGAAGATGGTAACTTTGATCTTGCCGCCATCGAGGTGCCAGAGACCCTGCGTGAGAAGGCCCCACTGCAGGCCGAAGGCAGCCAGGAGTAAGTTGATGCCGACGCTGCTGAACCCATATCTCTTCAGGAATGTCATCAGGAACCCGAAGCCGATGAAGATCATGACGTGGACGTCCTGAAACACTGGAGACACGAGAGACGGGAGGTCAGTCCTGCTGCCGATTCGATGACAGGGAGCTGCTTTGTCGTGAGAGTGCCGCTTTAGCCTCAGCTAAATGCTGACATGAAATTGAATTAGATGAACGACTTCTTTTTTTTCTTCTTCTTTTACTCTGCCTTCAATTAGAAATTAGACTTTGCTTGACACGGTGGTATTCTTTAGACTTTGTAGTTTAAATGATTTATTGAGCAGTTGCTGTACTTCCCTTGAGTCATTTCCCTCCACAGGGGCTGTATTGTCAGCCGTGACCTGTTAGCTGGAAACGCAATTCAATCACACTATGAATAGGACTCTGGGAGAATGCTTCTGCTGTTCCTGTTTCTATGAAGTGCATATGATCTGAATAAATGTAACTTACAAGTTCACCCTTATCTATTAGTGTTAATAATCGGACAAAGACAGCGGGGTTTGGAGTTCATTTCATCGTCAGTTCATGATGTTTTCACTATATACAGTATATCTATGTATATAGATTCTCTGTGTGAAGGCGGATCTACGTAGAACTAGACCGGCGTCGTCACCCTGACAGGAAGTGGGACTCCTGTTTCCTCAAGGTCTTTACGCTTGATAGATTGAGCCCCATTTGTGGGAAATGCATCACGGTGGAGGTGTGCACAGGCTCAGAAACAATGTGCTTCATCACCTATTGTGCAGACCGGTCTCTAGGGCTGGGCGACGTCTACCGAATTGGCATAGGACGTTGTCCGCAGTGAAACATCTCGATGGACAATATTGTTGTCGCTATAATGGTGTCTTTGGCTCAGTAGGGCGGTCGTCACGTTGAGCGTTCACTTATCATAACTCCGGTGGTTTGATCCCTGGGCCCCGCAGTCTATATGTCGAGGTTACCTTGGGCAAGGTAATGGCTGGGCCATCCGTCTGTGAGTGTGTATGGTTAGTGTAATGTGTTTGTGAATGGGTGAATGCTGGCTTGTGTTGTTTCCAGTCTTTGTGCTAAGCTAAGCTAACCAGGCGCTGACTGTAGCTTTACATAAGTACAGTAGATATGAGCAAAAGAAGTACACATGCAAAATATTGAAATATTTTTGTCTACTTCAGGCTACATTTCTATATAACACAGAACATCTTGCAAGCACTGGCGCCGCCGCTTTAGAATGGTACTATGAAAGAGATTAAATTCATCCAGATCTATTTTCACAAGCGATATTTACATATAGAGTATGTCGGCACATTTTAACATGGCATGAAAAAAAACACACTACATCTACTTTTGTGAGGCAGAATCCGAAGACGCTACAATTTAAATACTGTGTGGTGTTTTACTGGGTTTCCACAAGTGCTCAAAAAGCAGATGTTATACTGTAGGCTGCTTTAATCATTTACCAATCAGATCAAAACAGAACCGCTCAAATTGTACTTGAGTCATAGCGGTTGCCTGGCTGCTCCATATTCAAAATATTGTTTTTAGAGGTTTTAGGGGGTAGTAATTAATAGTTGAAAGGGAATAATGTTTCAACTACTTGAATCTGAAAAGGATTAATGTTTGAAATGAATTTGAAGTGCCATAATTTACTCAGATAAAAAATGATAAAGATCCATAATGACACATGGCACAGTGTTAACTTAGAGAGTCTGTATTCAGGGTGATTAAAGTCATATCTCATCTTGTTAACCTAACATTTACGTTCTCCAATGCTTGATAAGCCAATCAATCACTTTACGAACACAGTCACAATCAGATTTAAAGGCCGACTATGCATGCGCATAAAAGGAGTTTGACTCTAGACAGGGCTGTTATATACACAAATAGGTGTAAATACAATAATTACATTTAATATATATAATAGTAATAATACAAATACTAAAATAAGAAGTGTTTCTGAAGTTGTAAACAAAACAAATGGTATAATGCAAGAAAATAATCATGAAAATTGTGTCAATGATCAGCTTAAAGAAGTCCTGATGTGTGTTCTTTTAGCGCTGCACAACGTGTGGTCAGCGCTTCAAACACTGAGCACTGATATCGTCAGCGGCGAATGGAGGCGTAAATATTGATCTGGCTCACATCCACAGAGCCGTTGCGGCCCTTCAACTTGTACTTTGACCCCCCCCCCCCCCCCTCCCAAAACTCAGTCGGTTGACGCAGACTTGCTCTTCTTGTAGTACGGGCTTCTAGTGAACAGTAGATGGAGGATGGGGAGGAGGTGAAGCTTGGAGAGCAGCCACAGCGTCTGGCACCACGCCCAGATGTTAGGTGAAGCTCAGTAATGTCCTGAAGAACTGGGTGAGCCTTTGCGATAAAGAGAGAATCCCCTCAGGACCTACTGTCCTGCAACCTGCAGAGGAGGGATGCAACCGCTGCTAAAACATCAATTACTATTTCATTTTTCTTTAACTGCTGAAGCAGCAGATTTCTCTGTTATCTTTGATGTTTTTATGCTAAAGTTTTTAAGATAAAAATGATTTTCCGAGAGTCTTAATTAGAAATGCATGCAGTGTTTTGTCACACCACACAACCGTAGTCATTTACACAATTTTATGATTGATTTAAGAGCTTTAACTCACTCCAGTGCAGTCCACATGTGTCTGCTTATACGTCTTCCTTTGATCCTATAACTGTCGATGTCTGGTATGCAGATCTCTCCGCACGCAAACCGCAAGTCTTCACGTTATCCAATTGCATTCTAAATGGTCAAGGCTGTAGCTCATTCCACAGAATTTAAATTCTTGATACTTGAGATGTGTTTGAGGCATTTGCAGATATGTCCTTCAACAGCATGAAAGTAAACCTCTTTTTTTTTTAAAAACTGCTTATTGTGACGTCACTTAGATGCTTGTATGTGGCTCTAAAAAAAGCTGTTTTCACATCCATCTGCTGAAGGAGGTAAAATTTCTCTGCGCTCACCTTAAATCTCACAGCAGATTGGTTTTATTATACCGCAACTTTTGGAGGCCAATTGTGGTCCAATATGCAACTTACACAAGTGTAATGTGGAAACTACACCCACACTTTCCCACTGGCGTAGAAGATGTCTTGTGTCGAGCAGTTAAACGATAACAATATAAACAATATTTGCAAATTGATGTACGGATTTGCACGAAGGGAAAAGGAGTGGGTGTGATTTTAGGAATATTTAACGCAGCAGCATCAACATTTTTGTGTGGAAAACCGTATTGGAGGCAAAGCAGACCTTAACTCAGTGTGATCAAAAACTAAAGAAGAAATCAAAATAATGATAGACACTTTGAAAGACTATATAGCTGTGCATGTTGTAGGCTGTCCTATCTGAAGTAGAAGACATACTCAGACTTAATGATGAGCAATGAGCTTATCTCTTTCGGACACACCTGCCCCACCCAATCATGAGCAGACATTCAACTGCCGATTAGTTTTCAAGATGCAAAAATAAAAACCTCCACTGCAGAATCCGCTCTCTGCTCGACGAGCACCGTAGTTTAAACAAAAAACACGTATTTAACGTCTGCCATTATTTTCTGTTATCTGTGTGTTTGACACATTGATTTAAAACACGTGTGACCTCCCCTCTATGAGACCTGACACTTTTCCCTGCAGGATCCTCTTTGACTCCTCCGCTGCATGTGTATGAATAGACCTTGTGAGAAATGGGAATGTGACCCCATGGCTCCTCTTATTGCAATCAGCAGACCTGCTCTGGAAACAGCCTCCAAATTCTTCCATTTCTGTACGCAAATAATTGGAAAAATTTCACCCGTAAAACAGAATTAACATTCTTCCAAAGGAAGGAAAGGCGGCTCTTTTCAGTTCACTCAACACTTCAAAGGTCAAGACTACAGAAGCAAAGTTCGGAAATATTTAATATAGAAGATTTGTAGATTTGTTCTTTTTTCTAAATCTTTTTTTTAATTCTTCATTTCAGCATATTGCCCAACACACACAATTGTGTCATATTCTACAACAGTGACCTTTTTTCTCTGTCAACATCAAAGCTGCAAAGCTGCAGCAAAGGCAATGTGTTAGAACCATCTGACAAAAATCTGATTATCCATCATTTTTAACCTCTTCAAAAGAAGTCTAGTGACCAAATATTGAAGCATCCTGTAGCAGAGTGTCCCTCTTTTAGCAGCCCCACACAGACTTACTGGGGTAGAGATCCATGGGCTGCGCCTTGTCATGGTGAGTCTCATTGGAGTGCGTGTCATGCCCGTGACCTTTCCCATCATCATAGTCCACAAACACAGCAAACAGGATGATGGTGATAATCTCCAAAGCCAAGGCCACAATAGGGAACTTCATCCTCATGTTGGTGGAGTACGCAGGCATCCTGGTTCTCTCTCACAGTCTCCCTATCTGTGGGGGTTTTTTTTAGGGGTAGTGCGGTGTGAAGGGAGAGAAGAAACTGGTGTCTGGTTTTTAAACTGATGCAGGTTTGGTGGTGACCAATGATAGGGCAGAAGACTGGGGCCTGGGTGGGGAACACCCCCCTCATGGACTTTGCTCGCGGGGATGGGTTTCCTCTCTGGGCGTCAGAGTGGACAAAGCAAAACACAAACGTAATGACAGTCGGCCAATGAGCGGACATGAGAGAAATACTTAATGACGGCTCCTTCCAACTCATTTTTCTCTGTCAACGTTTTGTTTGTTGACTTAACTTAAATGTTGGGACTGGTGCATTTCTTTCATGTCTTACATTAGGAAAAGAGAATTCTTTAAAAGATGTCAGAAATGTCTCTATTTACTCTTTGGAGCTGTTGTTTGCTCAAGACAATATTCGGTACCTTTCATACAATTTCACTTTTTTGAGATTCCTCTTTTTTCTGCTCTACTGATCACTGTTCCTCTTTCTTAGTGCAGAAGACTTTGGTAACTGTTCCCTTGATATTACACCCTTTTGCAGTTTTTTTTAAAATGCACCTGCTGTTTCAGATACATTACTTGAATTTACATTACTTAAATGTAAATAAGTCAAATGTTACTTAAAAGTATTAAGTCCTGCATTTAAGTTTTTTTCATACAGAAGTAGCAGCAAAAAAGTCTAAAAAGTGAAAGTCCTTTTATGTTGTGTGGACTCATAACTAATCCATTCATGTATAAGCAGCGTTTTAATGTTGTAGCTGGTTGAGATGGAGCTAATATGTCCGTCCATGAATGTTTTGTAAATTAGTTTTTCGTATGTAGAATCCTAATCTGCATCTCCAAATGCAGTTTATACACATACACCTTATAATTAATAAAATAAAATAAAATTGGCATTGAGTACCAGAGCAACAAAATGCAGTTTAGCATCTAACCTGCAAAAAAAAGGTAGAAAAATTGGATATAGATATATCTTAAGAAGGACTAATTCACAGACCAGTTGGGTATAACACTAACAATTAATGTAACTGTTCTAAATATATAACAACATATAAACAAAGTATATAATTGTACAGTATAATAATATAATATATACTATAACTATGTGGTATGTATAGTATGCACAGGGACATAAAACAGTATGTACAGCAGAATGGGTCCGGTTATGTTACGCAGTACAAACAGCAATAGGATAATATGTACAGTGACCCGAACGAATGTCTCCTCCTTCAAAAGCCAACTGTTAGCTGCGGTAGTTGTCTCACGTTGCATCGACACTGGTGCTCCATACATGACCCCGCAGACAGCGTGTGCAACTGCGATCACGTCGCCTCACAGTTCAAGCCCTTCACCGACGACCGTTACATACAGCACATGCCTGAGCTTCCTTTCCTCCCTGGAAAACCATCCGAGCGATCTCATCCGATCGGCTCGTATAGGTTCTGATTCAGTAAATGGCTCCCACAGTGTGTGTGGTGACAATCTGAGGCCTCTCAGCAAATTCCCTCAGACCAGAGGTCCTTCATTTGGATCCAAGAGCTTTATGAATGAGCGGAGTTGTTAATCACTGCCAGCGACACATTTCTGTTTGTCTTGGAGCTGAGCGCGGGGAATGTTTTCTCAGACCCTTTTGGGAAATTACTTCCAAATGTTGAGAGATACCAAATACTCTGCAGCACTGCTAGGACTAATCCACTCATGCTGAGCATGTGCTTTACAGTGTTTTGTTGTAGTATTTGGCATACGGTGGAGGCTTTTTCATTGGGCGGGGCCACGTTGTTTTTTTGTTTTTTTTTGACAAATGAGCTAAGAGCTTGAAGAGCACGGGAGGATTTGTGGTCCAACTGCTGCAGTCATTCATTCATGACGATCACAGATACTTCCTCTTTTGCTTTCTCTTCTTTTAACTCTTTTTAAAATTACATTTCAGTCCATTCATTACAAAACAAGCGATGGTCGTTTGACTTCTAACTGGTTATTTTTGCCTCCAGAGAAGCTCTAACCCTGGGAAATGTTTGTATAATGGTGAAACTCCAAATCTGCTATTATTGAACCAATTACTATGTCTGTAGTTACACGATCAACTTTTCTCCACTCAGCTGTAATCTGTCAGAGAGCATGAGAACTGTTTGTATAGTCAAGACTGTTCAATAACAGTAAATGCTCCGAGTCTCACATTTCTCAGCAGAGTATCCCAGAGGTACCAGTGCTCTACGGTTGTTGCTTTACGTCTCATGGCCTCCCGAAGAGGCATGATTGAGTGTCTTGATTAGACATTGAGACCGAGAGTGGCAACATGCTTTAATCTCCTAGTAAACAGGAGTCTCTGCAGGATGGATAATACGTTTGGGAAAATACACACATTTGCTTTCTTTTCGAGGATAAGATCAGAGGACTCACGACTCATGAATGTTCCATAACTGTGCAGCTACAGGCAGGAGACGATAGGCTATATTCACGCTGCAGGCAAAAGACGCCGAAATCGGATACATTATTTTTCTCATAACGTTATGAACAGCATAAATCACATAGCATCCGATCTTTTCAACTCTGATTTGAGCCACTTTCATATGAGAAAGATTCAGGTCTGATGTTTTTTGCAAGGCGACCTCAGTCTGTACAGTCGTATCGTAATTCATGCGACTTTTACGTCCTCTGAACAAAAGCCACCATTACTCCACTGAAAGCCATGGTTGAAAAATGTTGGCTCTCACTCTCCTCGTTATTATCTGCTTCCACTGCACATCATCTTATAAATGAAACGTGAAGGCTGGTGTAACAGGATTTGTACGGAGGACACAGGAAATAGTGGCAGCACAGCAATCAGAGGCAGAGTCAGAGTTCTGCAAGTTTTCAGGACAAAACAACAGTAAACCTATAGCTCACTCCAGACAAAATAAACTAGACAAAATAAACTCTTTCAGCCGGGCCGCTAGCCTCTAGCTAGATCTCCCTGAGATCTCTCCAACCCTAGAGATCTCAGGGAGGAGCGACCCTGCTCCTCTCGCAGCATGCTCTCCCCATGTTCTCCCCAAATCAACTTTATTGCTTCACATTTATCCATCTCCCTGATGAGGAGATCAGCTCCAGGTATGCATCTTCCCACGCCTGATCCCAATGCTCTCCTGAAGGAGTGGGTGGAGCCCTCTGGCCGGATTGTAGATTCCTCTAACTACTCTGGACCTCAGCCCCTTACAGCTGTCTTCAGTGGCCTCCATTATTTACCTCCTGAGACGGCGTGCCGCGAGTGATGTCTTTGTTGTCCTTCGTGCATGCGGCTCAGCTCAGGACCGTGACCAGTTCACACAGGAATCTGATATTGGCCATATTTTAAAAAAATTATCTGATCCCAGCAATAAATTTGAATTTTGCGCAAGAGACTTGCAGTGTGAACGTATACCATAGTCTAGCTGAGCATATAGACTAGCAGGGGAAAGCTGCTCGCCTGGCTCAGTGCCATGTAAACAAATATAATCAGAAGCATCTCTAAAGCTCACAATATCACAATAATACACATCTTGTTGTTTGATCCGACCACATCGGATTTAACTAACGAGATGCAATGTATTACGAGTGGTTGGTAGATGGATAGGGAGCTGGCTTAATGTTTCCCCAGACAAAACTGATGGTGAAATAAAAGCATTTATTCTGCAGAAGTTGCCTAAAAAAATCACGATCATACAAATAAAATCATGCTAATGCACAAACCGATTTATTTAGAGTTTTTGTCTTTTCTACACACATTTGCTCACATTATTAAATTTGCTGGACTGTTGTTTTTTTTTAATTATTGGCCTATGTTTTCTGTAATGTACCATGATACGGTTCTGTCAAAAATGCCATGGTGCAAGAACCATAGTAAAAATTCTTATGCTCCCTGTTTCCAGCCTTCCAGTGTGGTAGACGAGCATCGCTCCTGTGCATCTCATTATCTATTTGACCTACTATCAATTTGTTTCACATTGCTTTTTCACCTTGAGCACCAACCGGCGGATGTCCGCTTCATACTTCGATGAGCTTGTCGCCACTCAACCTGACAGCCTTGACGTTAGAGCAACGAGAATAATATAAATAATATTAATGAAATGAAGGTAATAAAAGCACAACAGTCACCAGCAACATTCAGTGTCCGCCCCGGCCGATCTGCTCCTAAATGGGGCTTTTTCGGTCTTTGTTAGTTGTGTGTCTGAAATATAATGTTGAGGATAGACAGACACGGCGACAACAAGCTTCTGCTCCATTTACTACAGTGACGCCGCCTTTTCTCTATAGGCGGCCGCATGCAGCCGCAAACGCTCTGACCTCATTGGGAACAGTTGAAACAACACTGGTATTGAGCTTCTCATCCTACTCTTAGTAAAAAATGATTTTCTTTTAATTTTCGCAATTTGTTCACATTGACTTTAATTGTAGTGACCCTTGACATTCAAATTAGAATTGTTGACCGTTGTAAGTCATCTTGACAATGCTAACCTTTGAGGGAACAGAAAGAGACCTGGAGGAAGCTAGCTTCCATCCACTTTCTTCAACTTCTGTGTCGGAGTATCTTTTACTCCACAAAAAAAGGAATAGTTTTCAGACAGACACGAGACAGAAGTTGATGGTACATGGTCTTTTTAATAAGTTGTGAACTTGTTTTCCTGTCAGGGATCATTCTCGTGCTAACTGTCATGTTTAGAGGCAGGTAAAGACACAGAGCAGAGAATATAGAGAAAAGCTTGGTAAACTATTCTGACTGCCTAGATCCTCGCAAAGTTGTAGGAACAAAACAAAGGGGCAACTCCCAGACCGGACAACCCCCCATGGGAGCGACCTGTCAATTACAAGGTAGCCATGCCGTAAAGCAGACCCTGCTTTATCCTTTATTTGACTCTAAATAAGACCATCATTTACTAAATGAACATCATGCGGTACCAGAGGGGTATCTACTGACTTATTTTATATCATGGAACAAAACGTTAAACTGTCTTAAGCTTGTGTTAACCACAGACCGTATCTCCAGGCATCTAGCCAAAAACCCATTTCAAAAAAGAAGAAGAAGAAAAAAAAAAAGACTTGAAACGAGGGAACCAGAAGTGTTGCGTATTCTGTTGGCTTCTCTTTTCAGACCCGTAGGTCACCACCTCAGATTCTGGCTCCTTTTTCGTTTTGTTACTCTGTCAGTGTGATATGGAATATTTTTGGCAATTTCATCGAACAATCCCTATTATTGCTACTGGAAATAAATGTGTTGGCTTGTTTAGGTTCACAGAATCTGAGAACATTGAAGACTTTGAACATTAAAGCCACACAGAAAAAAAACCCAGCTAAGCTAAACAGCTCAATTGTTTATCAGCTAAAAATCAGTTTTAATCTAGCCTCCCTGTGAACTTTTAGAAACATTCCAGGAAAACCATTAAGCGATTTATCTCCGCTCACTCACAACCCTGTGAGTGAGCGGAGATAAATCGCTAAATGGTCTAAATCTGCGCCATAAAGCGCAGATTTGTGGAAAATAAACAAGCCATCAGGCCGAAATGAGCTCTATCCTTTGTCTGGGATCCCCATGTGCCGTTATGCAACATACATGACTACACAGACCTCTCTGATGTCCTGACTGCTTTGAAACCACACTGACTGTATAGTTGATACTTGTTCATCAGTCACAGATTGAGTCTCACTGTAGTGGCAAGACGACTTGGTGAGTGGAAAGGGTCAAAGAGCAAAGGAGCTGGACGATGGAATACTTTGGTTCGCTTTAGTTTCCAGCGTCAGGACATTCCTGGACAGGCTTCAGTCAGCCACATGTAAAGGTCAAACTGAGGATTAAAAATGTATTGTCCTCATATATTGTTCTAATGATTGCATTTTCATGAAACATCCAGGAAAACTATGACTTTTATCTGAGCTGTTAGAGCAGATACTATAGATTTATTTGACATTTATGAAGAAAAAAGTTCAGCTCGTTTATTGAAAAGTCGTACATTGGACAGGAATTGTGCATGTCATCTATCAAATGACATTATTCTCAGTGCATTCACTCAGTGTTCCTGCTCTTATCTCATGTGAGGGGCACCACCTTGCAGCTGATATTTATGTATGGACATTCCTCTGTGTGGCTGTTTGCTCAGCTCTTTCGCATGCAAAGGTCAGCTCCACATGCATCGTTAATATTGCGTGCGCCATCCCCAAACTATTCACTTCTTAACACTTGTAATGAGGACCAGTATCTCCTCACAAGGAGTCCTCCTTTTACACTACATGATGCAGGCCTCTGCACCCCTGAATTACATTCCTTATGGGGATTCTTCCACGAGGAGATATGTATGTGGCTGATTGGAAACAGGCCAGTTGGTGTGACAGACAAAACCCAGGTCTTTTCTTCTCATTAATCTAAACTGTCTTTAGTTGGGTGGGGTAACGTCACAGATACATGTGCATGAGCTCTAGAGAGCTTTGCATGAGCAATATCTTAAATATTCCAGTCTGATTTATGAGGCCTGATAAATAAATGCAGTAGAGTTGCACAAGTGAGGTTGACCTTCGCTTCAAAGTGAAGCCGTGGAGATAATTTACAGCCTTCTATGAAGCCAGTGCATCCATTGGGAAACTTTTGTTATTGCCGTTTCTGTTTTCAATCTGTTGCAGGTTCGGAGCAGCGTTGCAGGTTTTGCCCTGCGTGTAGAGCTCAGAATGCCATAAGCTGTAAGTTAAAAATACTGCATGTTTGACTAAGACACCGTGCATCTGTAAAAGTAACCAGAGATAGAGCTGTAGCTGTGAGTTTACAGGCAAATAATGGATAGAGAACTAACTAAATGTCCACTGAAGGTTTCTTGTACTTTTTTCATGATAAGAGAACTGAGCTAATAGAACTTCCTGGATCATATAGCCACACAAACATCACCACAACCGCAATAGGTAAACACTAATCCCTATTCATAATTGGCATGTTACACCATTATACGGTGAACAATCCTTAAACTGCTTTCAAAATTAGCTGGGTGAGAATAAACAGGATTATTTTAGCCTGAACAGCACGTTATGAAGAACAGAGCCCGAGCCGATGACTTCTCTACACAGACCAGAAGTATTGACCCAAACATTATAATACTGTATTGGACACATTGGGTGTCCCCCTGTGAGTTGAACATGCTGAATGCATGTCACCACATGGGTCAGGCTTGGATCATAGAGCAGATACAGTTCAGTGTTTTGCTTAAGGACACTTTGACAGGTGTGAATGTGTCGCCTCTCTCTGGGATTTAACAGACACCAAATGTTATGGCAGTTATGAAACTGTGTTTGTCCCCACTGGAGTGAGTCTGTAGATGGTCAGTGTAAATAAAACTCTTCTCTCAAGTATTTCACCTGAGAAACGAGCAAGGAATCTCTTGGAAAATTAAACACACATGTGGGGATTAGGCACTGATCCTACATATTTCACATTTCCAGCTGCAGAATTCTAGTGTAGAACGTGTCCTCCTTATTTTCCGTGAACATTTTTTAAAAGTTTGCTTTGAGACCAAGGCATCTTTTTTCCTGCTCTAAATGTGTCATTATCTCCATGTGCAACTGCAGTCCTTTAAGCTTCGTGTAATGTGACAAACGGAGCAGGGGTCAGTATGCTTACGCGGGTCAAAGAAGTTTTTTCAGAAGAAACCATAGAAGACCAGACTTAAAGGTCCAGGCTAAAGCGTGTGCAGTGTAGTTTTCACTACTATATTTTCACTTGCTTACAAAGAGAAATAGCATTTTGAATCAAATTATTGTTCTTTTGTAATATTTCATTTACCTTATCCCATTAACATTTTGAAATTTTGACTTGATAATGATGCTTGACTCAGTATATATATATATATATATATATATATATATATATATATATATATATATATATATAACAGGATGTTGTGAGACTGTGGTGAATTTGGATCCTATGGAGGGTAGAGAACTTTGTACATTTAAAGTTGGACGCATCTGGTGCACTTTGAGAACAAAACTAAAGGGTTCGATCGATGAAGAACTGTGTACTCTTGTAAACTGTGTTGTGCTCTAGTAAACCATTTTACCATAAAGACATTGGTTGTATAAATAGGAATAGTGATGAGATGGCAAAAAAAGTCACAACCACAATGCATATGAGAGAAGGTCTGTGGTTCAAGATGGGTCAAGAGGGTTGACCCCAGATGCAATGAGGACAGAAAAGGGGGACATTTCTGCCCCGCCAGACATCATGGAACCTGAACTTGCTGTTGCTAGCAGCTAGCCAACTTAACGACAATAAAAACAAAGTTGACTTGCAACCTGTACAGTCAATCTCATCTGTTGCTAATTTTGTGGATGTAGCTAGGTAGCTAGCTAGCATATAGGAAGATGACGTCCTCATTCTTAATCCCGCCTACAAAGCTGAACGCAACACCAGACTTGAATCCTGATTCAGAGGCCTCCTAGGAACATGACCACATTCAATAGCAATCTGGTCTGTAGTTTCAAAAAAAATCTTGCTCTGAACCAAAGTGACACACAGCCATCCTCATGCACCATCACCAGAAGGGCAAAGAATATCACTACCAGCACCATGAGATTCAATTAGGCCACCGCATTTTACTTCCCAACACCCCTGATGCATCATGGGGGTGTGAACTGTAATAGAAAGGATGATGCTCCTCCTCCTCTCTCACCACAGCCCCCCTGAAAAAAATACCCCCACCCCTTGTTTCCTGTGGCTGGGGCTGAGGGGAACAGTTGCACCACCCTGATAAGCCTGCTCGAAGGGAAGCCTATGTATGCTGGCAATCAGCATGTTAGATGCTAGCAATCAAGAACAATTACAGGCTCTCATCGTGTTTATGTTGCGGTGGCCCTTTTATGCTATTTAAGTGAAGGGCGACTGTATAGCGTCCCATGGTGTTTTTACGTCACACGGTTAAGAGGGCACACATCTGATAGAGTTTGTTCAGGTGAGGTGAGAAGAAACTAACTAGTAGAGGCCGGAGAACGTAATGTACGCTTCGTCAGTCAAACACTGAGTCTTTCTAGCAGCTCCTCTTACGCCGGCACCTACGTACCTAAAAGGCTTTGCAAACAACTGCAGATGCTGATAGGCGGCGACGTTGGAAAAAGGCTGAGAGCGCTCGAATGCTTAACAGGTGTGTAGACGATTTAGCGCCGCGCCTATCGAGTTACCGTGGGATGTGAAACAGGCATCAGTCAAAACAGAGTGCAGACAGAGGAGCGTGAGTACAGCATGAATGCTGTGGAACCACATGTGCCAAATGTGATACGGAGAACTTACAGTTATGTGTTTTTTCCGTGACAGCAGGAAGATGTGCAGTAACTGACCCTCCGATGCCCTATCGTGCTTCTTCTTTTTTTTTTTTAAAGAGGTGTGGTTGCTCCTGGAGGGTTGCTAGTTTAAATCCTGGAAGGCCAGATATTTTAAACGGTTTAAACTTTTGGCAGTACGGCAACACATTTTGGGCATTTACAAAATATTTTAATAGAAATAGATTCATTGTATGGTTAGAATAACGTAATAGTTTGATGGCATTAGCTGGTTTCCTGTGTAAGTTTGGCTCCATGAACACACATTATGTCTACAAATACATTTCAACCCATGCTTACTGTTTACAGATACAATATGCAACCTATTAGCGGGGGGGGGGGGGGGGGGGGGGGGGGGGGGGGGGCTTAGTTTGGTTCCTTTGCAGTGCCGTGGGACTTCTTCCATTTGCTTGCATACAGAGATAAATCTTTTCTTTACTTTCTAGTTTCCTCAATTATAAAGATAACACTGGCAAGTTGTGGTCCCAGGCCACCGCAAGTACGAAATGTATGATAACGCTCACTAACATTTCTTATAGAGAAAGTGACAAGAAATGCACTCAAAGAGCTATCCATGACCTCATAATGTCACTCTGAAGCCACATTTTCCTTTTCAGTTTGAAATGTCAAGCTAATAGTATCCATAACAGTGACAGCATGAGCCGCACCTCTGTTGTTTTTTGTTGTTTGGGATTTCCCACAGTCTTTCTCCATCTAAATCCTCCCAGCCTGGAAGGAATTGCCTGTCATATTATTGTTGGATGGTAGCCTTTGGTAGACAGCGCTTTGGCTTCCTCAGTAGTACATCCTGATGCCATGCTGCATTTTAAACACAGAGCCTCCCTACAGTGATGCTGTAATTGCTTTATCTAAGCGCAGGCTTCTTTAAATGACAACTAATTGAGGGTCTTCGCCGCACCCTTTCCTCGTGTGGCTCCATGTGGCAATCAACCTGCCGTTATCACCGCATCTTAATAAAAACTAAAATGATTGGACCACAACCCAGGACTTCCCATAGAAATAGGAAAAGGAGGGAGGAGGGATGTGGTAAAAAAAAAAAAGGGAAAAAAAACAACATCCTGACCTAAAGGACTGGGCTTTCAATACACAGGATGTAGAGAAAGATTGGTGGTTTGAGGCATGTCGGTGAAGTAAGAAAGGGATGGAAAAAGAGAAAATGACTTGTCACGCAAACGGCGGAGTAGACCACACAGCAGCGAGGAGTTTCGTGTACATATGATACGATTAACGACTACAGTATTTAAAACATTTACACATTGAAAAAGTGCTCGGCACCCGGTAGAAACACAGAACAGTCACGCAAGATTCAGCTGCGTAGCGAAATCCCTCTTGAAAATATTTATTTAAAGCAATGAACTAATTGTATCAAATCATTTCCAGCAGCCACATGAAACAGAATACGTGTTGAATGTGTTGTTTGTATGATGGTTCCCCACATGTTCGTTATTATAGGAGGCATGTTAATTACATAAGCGCTAGACACAGATGTACAGTGTAAGGTCAGTTTACTGTACATGGGAAACCATATGTTTGTTCTCTTCTCCTGAAGCTTTTTCATCCTGACAGTTTAAGACCTCGAGCCAATCCGTGATAGAAACGCCATCAGTTCGGAGGGACATGGCTAACTTCAAATGCTGCGAGCCGTGTTTGGGTTGTACAAGCAGCTTTATGTGATAATATTTGCAATTTTCTTAGAAGGTATGTGTTTTGTATATGTGCGTTTGCATGCAATGTTGGTTTAAGTTCACCGTTGAGGTCACAGTGAGGCCTGTTTACACTTACGTACGACATAAGTGTAAATAGGCCTCTTTTTATTTAATTTGACTGTTGACAGGATCTCCCACTTTTGTGTGTGCCCTATTTGTACAGTATTTCTTACTCTCTGTTTTTGCTTATGTTTTGTAGTAATGCTTCTTCTTGTGGCACTAAAATTACGTTAAGATCAACTTGCTGCGATGTGCCAAAATACTATAAATAAAAATTATTCTGTAGGTTTTTGTGGTGAAATGAGGACTTATTGTACAGATAACTCCTCACGTCAACTTCACAAATTAGCCGTTCATCTTCCGTCGCATAAATAAACAGATACAGGGCGTCGGAAAAAAGGTTTAGCGCAAAACGACGCTATGCACTGCGGCGTAGCTTGCGGCCAGTTATAAAAAAAAAAATCACACAAATGGCCAGTTCTACAGTGTTGTTTTGTGCACAATTTATTTTTGAAATTGGCAATTTTCTGAGGAATAAAACAGCTAGCCTACCATTTTATGATGTAAATGGGAGCATTTTTACATTTTCAGTTTAACTTGATGTTTTATTGCGCACAGCAGACTGGAGCAGATCCTGAAATACAATTGAAACTGAATCGAGAATCAACTTTGAATCGAGAATCGATCTTGATCACGAGATACTGAAAGACTGCTCTGCTCTCAGTGTACGAATATCACTTTAATGTAGCCACTCAAAGTTAGCTTGTAGTGGTTGAACGACTTAAAAGGTGCTCAATAAATGCAAGTCCATTTACCGTTTACTGTTGCAACCCAATTTAGTGAATCACTAGTTTGAAACCAGCTAGTATAGTTACTAAGAACTTCACACACAAACGTAGTAAAGGTTTTTTTTAAATAGTGGTGCGACCCAGTCCTGAACTTTACCCTTTCAACTCTCTTCTCTCATGTCACATACCTGCTGTACCATGAATACATTGGCTGCCACTGGAATAATAAAGTGAGTGATTGACCCTTGCATGACCAAGCCATTCCTGAGTGAAGCTTAAGGATTTGGTCCCTGCATCTGTCTGACACGGCTAATTGCAAACAGATTTAGCAGGATGAGAAAAAGGAATGTTCTCCCTGTCTTCTGTATAAATGTCAGGCCCAGCAAACGTCTGTGTCAGATTACTGCGGCAGCAGCGATAAGCAGATGTAAAGACCCGTGGGGCTTATTTATTATTAAGGCAAAGAGTGGAACAGAATAGACAGAGCACTGCAGTGAGAACGGCGCCCTGGAGAAAATAATGCGCTCTCATGCAGTATTTGTCAGGGCATTGCGCCTCCCTCTCGGGATAATACACCAGATTGGATATACAGTTCATGCATTTTTTTCCCCAGATATCAATTTTCAAGAATTATTAATTTAATCATAAATAAAGCCATTATTGCAATACAAATTATTAGCTTATTAGAAAGTGGCAGTTCGTCTATCTAAAACATTAAATAACAACATTTTATTTAGTTTGTTTTCCTTCCAACTTGATAAGAAATTACAATGAGTGTATCAATCCGTGAGTCCCAAACTGTGCATCAACCCTGATTAAACGAACGCTTATCTGTATCCTTACACCTCCGTTGTCCTGAACAAAAAGCTGATTGGACGTTTGGTCAGAACTGCAAACCATTTCTTGATTCGTTCTCACTCGTGATTTTATTTTCTTCACAGTTGTGACTGTGTGTCTGAAGGAATGTTTTGCACTACATTGTGTTTGGGATATGCCTCCACCCACTTTAACCATTTCCTCCACCGCTGCTCTGGGGACCCCTCTCCCAATGTTTGCTGGAGGACTATTGAGTGAGAATAGCCATTAAAATGGCAGCGACCGTGGGGAGAAAGAACAACACCCCCCCCCCCCCCCCCCCCCCCCCGTCTGCTAATGGTTGACGTGTTCCAGGTCTGTTTTATTTAGCCGGGTGTGCTGGGAGAGCTCACTCTTTGGCCACTGGTTGAACTTGTGGCCATATCACGGCCAGCTCATGAAACAATGACCACACTAACGGGCACTAGAAGAAGCACAGGGCACACAAAAGCCCCATACTGTGCACCCAGGTCACAGGTTGTAAACGTCACAGGATAATATTGTGAAGTATGTGGTTACTATAGAACCAGCTACCACATACAGGTTAGAAATGAAGTGTTTGCCATGGCAACAATCCCCCTTCCGTCAGGTCTTTGTTGATGAAAGAGATTGACTGTTAGTGCTTTGGAATGTGGCAGAGGAGATCTGTTTTTCAGAAGGCTTTGGTTGGTTTGTCGGTGGTTCTGTGATGTTGGCGTATTTGTGATGAAAGCTTAAGAGGGGAGCTGATGAGCCTGTTAGCGAGTTTTGTTGTGCTGCATCTCAAAGCACTCAATGGAAGGAAGGAAGCTGCGCAACGCTCTGCTTTCATTAGAGGGAGGTCCGAATGTTTCTGTCGCACTCAGTGGGCAGGAGCTCACTTCCCACAGGTAACACAATACGGTGTGGTACTGGACCATCATCCAGATAAAGGTCCTAGAGGGCGACGTTTAAGTCACTCAGGCATGAAATTAAATGAGTTGGGGGGGGGGGGGGGGGGGGGTGTTGACGATACAAACCTATCCGATAGTAGGCGATCTTGTTAGCGACTCATGTGCAAAGATATCAGTGTCAGGTGGGTGTAAAGTACATTTAACACGATCCATGCAAAAATCACAGAGAGCTGACTGTGTGGAATGGGTAGCTGGAATATTGATTTTTTAATCAAACCCCATCATCAGACGAGAACATAAAAATTGGGCAATTCAGCAAAACCTTGGATTACATCCAATACCAATTTATTTTTTGCAGGGTTTTTCCAAAATACAGTTTCAAAGTTCTTAAGAGAGAGCGACAAAGAAATGAAACCGCTAATAACATCAGGCCAAACGGACAGGAATAGGGAAATATCTAATACAAATATTTCATACCAACATGACCCCAAACTTGAGATGAAGTCAAAGGGTTCTTTAAATGAAGAAATGATTACATTTTATATTAGATTACAGATTTTTGTTTTTCTTTTGGTACGATTATTTGGTGTCGATAAGGTCAGAGTAAGTTTGCTATATTTTAAGGACAACGGCACATTTATATACAAATTAATAAAACGTGTTTTGTGTGACAGTGACGCGATCTAGTAGGACTTTGTGAAACGTATTTCTTTCAGTCAACATTTGTGACTGATGTGTTTACATCAAGTGATGCAGAAACACTTTCTGATTCATTCAGGCATCGGCCAAAACGCTCCCATTTAGCTCTCCAATCAGGTTAAAAACCAGCTTTGGAGTACTTGATCTTGGTTTGGAAGTCAGTTTCAGTAATTCAAATACAGTTTGCTACACTGATCCCTCAGATCTTTGGTCAGATTCAAATGGAGTGAGCTCTTTTTTTTTTTTTCAGCGTCCTGTTTCTACTCCAAAGGGATGGTGATGTGGTGAGATAACAGCCCAGACTAAATGAACTGTCTTCAGTCTGGACAGACTGATGTAACCGATCCCTCAGTGTCTTCCTGCCTACGGGAATGTCTTTTTTGTTTTTCCGCCAACATATTTCCCCTTTTTTCTCTTTACTCTCTTTCCCCCTTTTAACCTTTTTTTTTCTTCACACTTGTATCTCCTTTCTTTTTTCGAACACCTTTGAAATAAATACCAAGGGACATGCATCCTCTGCTCTTGATTCCATTCTCTGCCACTAGACATGCAGAGAGCTGTGTGGCGGTGCTGAAGTAAACTTTGTTAACATATCTGATTTAGACTCAGCCTGAATGGGTTTAGATGAGGTAACTGCGCAGCACGGGCCAACTGTTGCTGCAGAAAGTTGCCGGATTAACCAGATGACATTGTTGATTTATATAAAATAACAGTGAAAGTCCCTATTTTCCCCATACTATGCAATCTACTGTTCGGGAAGTCAAACTGACGCCAAAGTCATAAACATTTTATGGCCCTGGGACCAACTGTTGAGGCTTGCTGCTGGAGTTGATAAGCCCCGCAGGATGGCAGAGCTGGTCTTATCGAGCTCGGCCAAGCCAGAAGACCTCCGCTATCGTTGGGCGCACTGGCAGAGGAAAAACTCATCCCCTTATCTCCCCTCTGCGGGGGGAATAACACTCCTTCCAGCTGCCCTGTCCGCTCACTTCAGGTGGCGCGCTCATCTGTTCTTCTTAGTTGACCTCATGGGGATTGCGGTGACGGAGCAGAAACAAGATGGCTAAGGCTTTTGTATGACTCCTGCATGCTGTGGTATGCAGAGCGAGGCTTTTTTGGCACGCAGGCACGATTGCAGACATTTAGCCTCAAGTGTTTATTTTTCAGTGAAAGAAGTTGGCTGTCACACGAAAGGGAGCTAATTTCAACACAATGGCTGTGCGTGTGACAATGTGGCAATAGGAAATCTAATGTTGAAGTTAGAGCCTATTATTTAATGAGTGCAAATGGAAACAATCTCTCCTGTGAGTGCAGGGTGGAAGCCCAGAACAGAGGGGAAATAAACATCCACTTGGACTCAAGGACGAACCGATTACAATTTGGTGATCAAAGGTCACGAAACATATTTTTTGGCCTCAACTCAAGAATTGATATGGTAATTATTACTATTTTGCTCAAATGTGTAATAGGATAAAACGATGAAGTGTTGACATATTGGACAGAAATGGATGTAAACTGCAAATTTCAAGTACTGCTACCACTGTGTGTGTGTGTGTGTGTGTGTGTGTGTGTGTGTGTGTGTGTGTGTGTGTGCGCGCTGCAACACGAGGCTGGTCCTCGTGTTGCAGCGGGGAAAACGGCGGCTGTCGACTTGAAGAACCCGTGAACAGCAATCTTCTGTGGTTCAGGTGCTCTAAGAGAGCTCAGGGGAACAGAGGTTCTCCGTCTCTCTTTCAGGATCCAAGCGTGTGAACACGAAAACAGTCGTGTTGCTCGTGCGGCGATTACCTAGTTTTTTTTCTTTCTCGTGCACCAAAGTTGTTACCTCCTGCAGCAATGTAAATTGCAATGGGAAGTCTCAGGGTGAAGGTGTGCGCCAGTCTTTATAGCCTAGGTGACGTCATGGCCGTGTCACAGGGACTCCCGGTTACATACATCCCTCATTACATACAGTTGCTCAACACTTCCTTTGAAATGGGGATCAATGTGTTGTAAGGTCAGGTTTTCATCTTATCTAACAGGCTCTTCAGCATCCTGTGATGCAGCCTGGAATCCACAGGAAACCCTCTCAAAGTTCACCTGACAGTGTTATCAGTGCATCATGATAGAATAAAAGGGTGTTCTCAATGGTCTTAGAACATTAATCAGTTACATATTTCAAAGATGTAATCAATACTAATGAAGTCCTGAATCAAGCTGCTTAAAGCTTGGATGTACAAAATTATTTTTATTATCAGTCTTTATTGTTAGCCACAGCAAGCGGTGGCGGTCGCAAACTGTGGTTGTTTCTTGGCTCAGCTGTAAGAACTCCACGTGAAGTTACTTTTCCTTTCTGAATTACTTTCCTCCCCTTCTGCCAAATGTGTTCTCCTTCCTCTATATCTTACATACAGTCAAAAGGGCACCTGCCGCTGCAGGCGGTGTTTGTCCAGAAAGGTGTCGTGCCAAAGTAAATTTCCTTTCTAATCTCTGGTTTAATACTTCACGCTATTTCACCTGTTCAGTAATCAGCAGAGGGAAACGAGCTTCAAAGATAAGCGTCTTTCATTGACACTGACTGATGAGTCAGAGCCTGTGTGGACATGTATTTTAGACATGCTTATGTGCTTTTATAATCTGAGACTTGCAATTACAGGTGGTAGCGCACGTAGCAGACACTTGATTGTTTTTGCTGCCCCACTTCACTGTCACTGAAGTACAGTTATTTATTAGGGGTTGGCCGCAGGAAACAGAGAGAACAGGGAATGCATATATATATATATATATATATATATATATATATATATATACATATATATATATATACGTATATGTATATGTATATAAATATATATATATATATATATACGTATATATATATATACATATACATATACGTATATATATATATATATATATACGTATACGTATATATATATATATATTTATATATATATATATATATATACGTATATATATATATATATATGTATATATATACATATATATATATATATATATATATATGTATATATATATATATATAAATAGAAAGCGAAAGAAAACCAAAGAGAGTGCACTATTCAGATTAGAGAACTATAATTGACTTTTTCTGTTGTGTTTAATGCAGAAGTTATGTCACCGGTTGGAGTCAAAGAAAGTGTTTCTGTCTTGTTCAATACATTGAGATTCAGGAAAAGACTCAGTTAAACTGGAGGAAGCCAATATCAGCAAACTGTATGAATAAAAACAAAAAGCTGACTAAACTAACTACTGCCCCGCTAATGAAGTGAACTCCACAGTCATTGATTCATTTATTTCTTCTGTTGATACTTTTCTGTCATAACTTTGTGGACTCCACTCACTGAGGTTTGACTCATCTGGTTATAATTTGAATGTATTCTTTATATTTTACTTTTCGCTCTTTGACATGTTAAAAATACAATAAAACCCTAAAATAATGTAGGTTTTTATTGTATTTAATTTTTTTATTAGTAATGTGATGTCAATTAGTCCTGCAGCAGTACTCTGCACCAATGACTACAATAGAAAATAAGACATTTTGTAGAGATTTACTGTCAAAAAGCAAAACGAACATGTAGGGTAACCCATTCAGGGAACACTTTGCTTTAACCCGCCGAAGTCATTGGGTCCTGCTTTGTAGGGGAGCGTTCCTGATGTTTCCACTGTAATGTAGGCCAAAGCATCAAATATTTAACGTATCAGAAAGAGACACTTTGCACTGGATACCAGCCCCAACATGTCACGGATCTGGGAACGCATTATTTAATAACGACTCAGCGAGGTGTAAAAGGAGAGTCACGGTGTTTCTTCTTGCATCCACTTTAGTATTTCAATTCAGTTTTCAACCTTATGTGTATTACGAGAGCAATATACCTCTTAAAAAGTAATCATTTACATTAAGCAATTATGGATAAACTTTTTTTAATTTTTTCATAATTTACCTGGATTACAAACCATTAACCCACATTACAATTCATGGGTCCACTTCTGTAATTGTACGCACTCACTCCACAGGTAAACACAATTAAGTTAATGATAGTGATTATTCACAATTAGGGTTGTTCCTTGTTAATTAAATATACTCCATATTCCTGTATATAATAAAAAACAATTCTTGTATTCTTAATAGCATTGTCTCATATGACGTTCGAAATAATAACATTTTTTAATATTATATATATTTTTTTTACATATGTGGACGCTTCCATTCACTAAGGACGAGTCTGATCATCGGCCCACACATAATAGATTTGCCTGTGTTTAATTTGACCCAGCTACATCAGAAAATCGCATAATAAACTGCCTCATGAAACTAGTCCATGAAAGCTGCCGTGACATTTGATTTACAATGCAAGGACTTAACGTTTCTGCCATTAAATACCGTAGATATAGCGGCCATTGAACTGTAAGTAATGTCATTTGTCTGGGTGTCAGTGTAGAGTTTAATGTCTCATGATGGTTTCAAATTATGTTTCTGATTATTTCTAGCTCTGATAAGAATAAAATGCTTGAAAGACACCAAAGTACCGCAGTAGCTCTCACTTATCCATGTACTTGTACAACAGTGTGGCTGAATTTTTTTTTTCTGAAGTAGACTTTACTTTTCCAACAAGGGGCGTTGTGATAAACTTACAGCTGTTCCCTTTAGATTTGCGAGGGCTGTAGCTTATGGAGCAGGTGTTGACCCATTTGTGAGCTTCGCATGCAACCTCGCTGTTCCAGCTCTGTCGGGAGCAGAGGACAGATCTGCCTTTGGACACATGTAGATCACCACAGCGATACGCCAGAACGTCTCCCAAGTGCTGTGTGCTTGTCCGGAGAACGATTTGATCTTTGACTAATGTGCACGAGGGAGCATGTGTAATATCAAATCAAGCACTAATCAAGTCATAATCCATGCTCGGAATAATGAGCAGTGAAGCACTTTATGCTTTTGAGATTATGGAATCATTTTAATGCATTATCAGGATTTGACCATTTTCAACATGTTGCTAGCAGTAGGCTGTACAATGTTTTGGATTTTTCGAAATAAACATAATTTAAACAAAGAAACAAGATTTTTTTTTTTTGAAGTGTGAATGTGTATGCTTATGCTATATCTCATGCTACTACTATTACTACTACTGCTAATAATGATAATACAATAAATATTAATTACAAACACTTCAGGTGTGGTTGTCAGAGAGGAGGGAGAAATAATATGGATCATTTAGGATAACGTAAGGAAATATACACTCAATATAATTTTCTGTTAGAGTGGAAATTTTGAACTTTTGAACAAACGATGCAGAGAGGAAGAAACTTGAAGACGCACAAGGCACGATAAGTGAAAGTGTATGCAGCCATGAGGCCAGGACTGTTAACCTCTGAAAGCCACATGTCAGTGATATTGTTACAGAACCACACAGACGTGTGACAGATGAACACGCGCTCGAAACGCATTGTTTTGTCTTTTGTTTGGTTTCTTGCACCTCGTGTTTAGCCTGAATGTTGCATCATTCATTCTTTTTATTTTCCAGCTTGGATCAGGAGAAACACCATTGTGTCCCTCTGTGTACTGTACTGCACTGTATACAGATTGATGACAACAACTTCTCTCTTAATTGTACAATGTCCACCTTGCTCTCCTGGCATTTCACAATAAAGCTCTGAATGTTGAATTAAATCTTAAATTCATAAAATAATAATCTATGGTAATGACAATAAACTAAATGAATGTTGTCTACTGTTGATTGATGAACATTTTTCCACAAGGGACTTCTATAATGTTTCTAGAAATCTAAATTGTATTTATAGTGGCATCATCATAGTTCATGACTTTAAACAAATATCTTGTTAATAGACTTTCCTGCTATTAGCCTAATAATCTCATAATAGTCCTGCATCATTATGGGTTTGGTGGGACATCTGGACGCCGTCCCTTGAGCCTCTGAATCTGCTGTCTGCCTGAGTTGTCTGTCTTTGGGTCCATTCCCTGTTGCCACACTCACACATGCACATTATCTTGATGTCCAGTCAGGCGGCAACCTCCGGTTTTGACGAGTTAAGCCAATGCAGAAGTGTCTTAAACTTGCATTATCTTTGCTGGCCAGCAGGGGGCGACTCCTCTGTTTTGATTGTATGGAAGTATATGAGAAAATGACCCTACTTCTTACTTGATATTAAGATTGTAAACATGAGTTTATGGTCTCAATCGTTAGTTATTAAAAGTCTTCTTCAATAAAGCATGATGTTCATTTTGTAAATTATGGATCCATTTAGAGTCAAATAGACCGTAAAGCAGAGTGTGCTTTAGGGTGGGCTTAGTGTGACTGACAGGTCGCTACCGCTGCGAGAACCATTTACGGCGTCTCTCTTCCGCAGTCCAAAAAATGGTCTCTACCGTTCGCTGGTTGCAAAAATCCAAGATGGCGACGGCCAAATTGCTGATCTCAAGGCTTCAAAACGTCTACAAACCAGTAGATGAAGTCACGATGACTGCGTCCAATTCTTACATACAATCTATGTCTGTGTCCAGTCCATACAGCTTTCAAATTCAACTTTACCTTTATTGTTCTCAAGGAAAAAAAAAAAATGTTTTACAGCCAAATGAAACACTGAACATTATTTTACAATATTTAACAAAAAAACAACAAGATACAGATACAATAATCTGTCTGACTACTTGACCTTAACCCCTACAGATCCTATACTCAAATATCCCCAGGGACGTTGTAATTGGTTTGGCCACTAAAATGTGCTTCAAAGCCTGGCGATCCTCCTGGAAGCTTATGAAACACTCTGAGGGGAAAAAATACCACGTGTAGGAACTGACTACTCAGTCTGAACAGGAAGGCCTGCCCCAAGCCGGTTGATTTCAAAGAATTGCCAAAACAATAAGAATCTGAATACCTCTTCCCCCACTGATTACAAGCTATGCATGTACACATACTAGGGATTATGATTCATGTTTTGCCATTGCTCTCAATGTTACCCACAGTTCCAAGAACAAAAAAAAGGAAAATGGATAGAAATACAATACAGCAACAAGGACAAACAAAGCTGAACACAGATAGGGACACATTTAAACATGGTCAAGTCAAGCTGTTTTCTGTACATTGTAAACAACAATTAACAATGCAAAGAGTGCATGCAGTAGATATTCAATGATTAATGTAATGGATTACTTTATACACATGAAGTAGATGGATCTGTCCTGGGAGAGGGATTCCTCCTCAGCTGCTCTTCCTGAGGTGTCTTCCATTTTTACCTCAATAAAGCTTTTATGGTCAGGGGAGTTTTTTCCTTCTCTCAATTAAAGAGTCTCCGGATAGACGCTGTTGTACGCTGTACAGATTGTAAGGTTCCTTGAGAGACAGTTGTGATATTGGGCTATATTAATACAATTGACTTGACTTGATCACATAGTATGTGATTCTCAATGTGGGGTCCAGGGGAAACCCTAATCTAAATTAAAAATAATCAAAGAACATGTTTAATCTAAAAAAATATATATTATTTAAAGTACCGTAATCAGGATTTGGGTTTTGTTGTTGCATTTATTATTTTTAAATGATGTGTTTGTAAAGCTCCTCGCAACATTACAATTATTATTATCATCATCATCATCGCTACAGTGTAATATAAATAAAAACAGTGTGTTGTTCTGCCCCCCTCCTGCGATGAACACTTGTAGGTGCAACATCCACCGAGCATGCGCAGAGCCGTTCGGGAGACCGTGGCTGTTTCCAGACATCATCACAGGTTTGAGCTGAACATCCTCCTCCACAACGAGGGATCTTCTTCATTTTCATCTGTGCCCCCCTTATTTTTCCCCCCCTATCTCCGCTGCCGCGGTGTAAAAACACAAACAGCACGGAGGGAGTAGAAGCCATACGATGAAGAAACGTTATGTGGACGCGAACAGGCTACGGAAAATGAAAAAAATGAAAATAACGGAGAGGCTGTCTGAAAGGTAGCTAACGCGTCGCCTGGCGGAGGATGCTTTTGTTGTGGTGCCTCGTCTTTGTGTGAAAATCCAGCCGTCGTCATCATGCTCACCTGTCTGCCTCGCATCCCGCATCCCTTCATCTCGTGCCTCGCGCTTTCATATGCACCCGTCTGGGGCTGTAAAATACGCTTCGTTGCGGTGCTCGGCCGCTGCAGACAGGCGTGTAGAACATGTTGTGACTTACTTCAACCGATTATTGTTTACGGAGAGGACGGAAATCAGCAGCCGTGCAAGTTAACGTCGGCCTGCTGCTCCTCGGCGTGCGACATCTGCTTTCGCACCCGACACAATTAGGCAGAATGATGCGTGCGATTGACGTATTGTGTTTTTTATTATTATTATTAGCTGTATTTTCCCCTTTAGGCCAAAGGAAAGCAGCTACTTTTGCACATTAAAAAGCAGAATTTTGAAAGCGTCTAGACAAGAGTCCAGATCAGAAACGACTGCCTCAGGAGAGAAAACACTTGTTTTAATTGAATTGTTACACATGAGCAGAGACGCCTAGACTAATGCATATTTAAATACAAAACACTGCCTTCTTTTGTTTTCATGAATTTGCAATAAAATATACAATTCTTGCTCCTTTATTGTGGTATACTTCTATATTTGGTAAATCAATACATTAAAAACTATTGAAAATGAACTTCTTTGACTAGTTTAAGACGTGGCAGTCCTCCATATCTCACCCTCGTTACTCTGAAAGATGAACCATGTGTTGTATTTAACATAGCAGCGAGATGAATTCAAATTGAAGATGTGCTCATCCTCCCTCTTTGTCCCTCACTCCTTCAGATAAATTACTGCTTTTTGTTTTTATTGTTGCATATTTAGTACCATATGTCAGTGTAAACTACCTGTACGTTACACTCAAATACATTCCACATCAGTAACATTTAAAAAAAAAAAAAAAAGGGGGACATTTAAAACTTCCATGTGCAATAGGATGCTGTGGTGCTCCCCTCTCTCCTCCAGATGAAATATATCGCCATGGTTACCAAACAAAGAAGGGGCTGATGTGAGCAGAACAAAGGAGGAAACCACGGCTCCCGCTTGGCTCCTGGTCGCCTGATGAAATGAGCGAGGGAACGGTCATTGTTCTGTAGTGCCTCTACTTAAAAAGACGGACCGCAGTTTTTAGATGCAGCTGCTTAATTATAGGTTTAGCAACATGTTTCCCATTTGTCTTGTGTTGGCATCTGTGTGTGTGTGTGTTTAATGGTTTGACTAAAGAGGCTTCTCTATATCTGTCTTTATTTGCTAGAATCAGAGCCTAGAATACAGATCACATGTACCCTGACTGAATCCACCCCCCCCCCCCCCCCCCCCCCCCCCCCCCGCTGATGTTTTATGTATAATAATAACAGTAATGGACTCCATCTGTCTATTTGCAGTGCGTACACTTTCCTGAAGTTCATGATGATGTGGACGCTGGTGCTGCTGGCAGATTTCATGCTTGAATTCAGACTGGAGTACTTGTGGCCATGCTGGCTTTTCTTTGGGAGTGTGTACACCACTTTCCACTGCCACGGGCTGGTGAGAACCCTCTACTGTGTGATTTCATATTGTGTGCCAAGACGATCATGATCCCACAGGAGGAATCCAGTGCATTTCTGCTGAAATTAATGTTTTGTGGGGATTCTTTTTCTTTTTTCTTTTTTTTTTTTCCACAGGTTATTTGTGTTGTTTTTGTCTGCGCTGCCTTCACTCTGGACATCTTCTGTTTAATTTTTGTGCCTTTGCACTGGCTGTTCTTTGTGGCGAGCACTTATGTGTTATTCAATTACATATGGCACACGGGTGAGTATGTGATCATTGTGTCCTGTATATGACGAGACATGCCAAAACTCTGTTCCTGTCATGAAAACATGAAGCTTCGCCTGTTTGTCTGCAGAGAAAGGCATCTGTGTGTCGACGGTGTCGCTGTGGATTCTGCTCGTTTACACGGAGGCTTCACTTCGACTCAAAGACCTTAAAACCTCTCATGCCAACCTGTCTCATTTCTTTGCTGCACACTGGTATGTTGATTTTAACGCAAACCTTTTGGCCCTAAGAATTATTTTCTGAAATTACAATTTCTTACATAGAATTGAGTTGCGATAAAAAGCATCAGTATTAAACTTGTATTAATCCACTGTGTGATATCATGACTTGGCCTAGATGTTTGTGAACCATTTATTAAAGGAGCACGTTCACTTTTAAGCTACTAGCTAATGACCTATAAAGTAACAAATGAAGGAAGTAAAAACGAGCATAAATCTATAAATATACTAATCATTAATAATAGAAATCTCTTAGCCAAGACGTGTTTTTATCATTTTAATGTGGCACACATATTCTAACTGTGTCTTTCCCCTCTTTGTTTTCAAATCCAGCATTGGATATCCTGTAGTGTATTTGGGGTTTGATGCCACCTGCTACTTCACCAACATCTTCAAGCTGCGCATACAGAAAGCCGTGCAGAGTGAGAACGACTTCCACATGCACCTCCTGCAGCATTCGCTCCCACCGGGCCTGCAGGTTTACCCCAAGAACGGCGCAGACGGCAGCAGCGGTAAGTTATCTGCACCATCTGTTAATACACACGCGTGTCTAATTTATGGGATCAGAGGTTCGGCGCTCAAAGTAACCACTCGGTCCAAATCCTAATCTAAATGCAACAAACTTTGTAATGTCCCAGCAGCTAAATGAAGATCATATTACACAGATGCTATTGTTTCTACCTGTACCTGCAGGCTCAAAATGGAAGATAAAGCCCGAGTCGACTCAGTATCAGTGTCAGAACGGCACCGTAGTGGCCCATGATGAGGTGCACACTGTGGACTGCCTCCAGATCCGCAGCGAGGAGAGAGCGACGGAGAAGGGAACACCGGAGATGAGGCCAGCCGAATCAAACCGGCGGCCGTTATCATCCAAACCTGGCGAGTCCAGAGATCTGCCCCACTGTGGGGCAGGAGGACCGGAATCCTCCGCAACCCCCGAAAATCTACCTCAAGACGAGCAAGGGAGCAAAGCCACAAGGGCGGCCAAAGGCTCCTCGCCGAAAGCCCGCAGAGGCAGCACAAACACCCCGTCACCGCCTGCGAGGAGGACTGAGAAGAAGCAGAGATCCAGCTCAAAAACATTCTGCCTCAACCAAGACGCAACAGAGAAGAGTGCCGCGGCAGCTCAGAATCACCACGCTGAGCAGATGACCAGGTACGCCGCCATTAACGGCCTTCACTTAGAGACTAGACGTGTAGTTTAAAACAAAGCTAGAAAAGAAAAATCTCTTTTCTTTCCCTGTAATTTCCCTGTCAGGCTGGAGCAGGAGCTGAGGAGGCTGAGGGGCGAGCTGCAGGTGAGCCGGCAGAGCGAGCAGGAGCTGCGAAGTCACATCTGCAACTTGACGAACAGCGAGAGGAGCCTGAGGCCAGAGGTTTCCCTGCTCAGACAGTCTAACATGCTGCTCCAGAGCAAGTGAGTCATCCTCCAGATCCGCCGCTGAAAGCTTGTCTCTGGCTCCTTCTGTGGGCTGTCTTACACATTACATCGGTCTATAAATAAAAAGGAAGACGGGGATGATTTGCGTGCAGAAATGCTGCCGGGGACTGTGGTTCTCTGTGTGAAAGCAAACCATTTGTGGGCTGATGATGGCTGGATCTCTTTTTGAGAATTAATATCATATCAAGTCATATTTCACGTTGAGGGATTGTGGCTCATAATTCACACCGATACACAATCGTGCTTGATCATGCTATTTCATTTCCTGTGTAATGCATTGTAAATGTGACTCCTCGACTTTTCTCTGGAATAACAGATTAATACGGATTAATATCCAGTCACAGATGAACTATCGGCACATTTACCACTAACCACGCCCACCATCCAGAGGTTTAAAATCTCGTCTGAGATGCTCCCCCAGCAACTGCAAGGCCTCTTGTCTGTTTCAGAGACACTGTGAAGTTAATCTGAAACCAGTCTCATCTGGATGTGGTCCTACTTCTGGCATTATGTAAAGTGAGATTATTGCTTTTCATTCAGGATTCTGTGTCTGACTAAAACCAAGCAGAGGGACAAACAGAGCAGTGCGATGCTGGAGAAGAAGACCAGAGCGGAAACGGAGGCCAGACTCTCTGTGGAGAAACAGTTGGCTGAGCTTCAGGCTCAGAAACTGGAGGAAGCGGCCATGACGGCACGGAGTCTAACAAACAGGTAAATCACGGCTACCGAACCTTTAACAGTCCTCGTTATTGAAGTGGCGTTTTGTCCGGAGAGTAATGCCGGATCTGCATCTGTATGCTGAGTATAATTATACACAGCTGTGAGCGTATGGCCAAACATTTGCAGAAATACTATGAGTTCATATTGTTTGCTTTCTTGCCAAGAAGGAGATAAGAGTTTTCAGCATGAAGGTGGAGCCAGCAGCTGATTAGCTTCATTTCTGCCTCTAGTCTTTGTGCTAAGCTTAGCTCATCTTAACTGACGCCTTATTTTGAAAGTACAGATACGACAGTGGCATCAACAGGGTCGGGAGGGTTACTTAAAAATATATATATTTTGATACAATTACTAGTTACTAGTACTAATGGGATTCCTCCCTTTTTATCTGTAACTGTAATTACATAACACCGTTCCGTGTAAACAGTTACTCCCTCCAGCCTGCGTATCAATTGTCTCATCTTAGTCTTGGCAAGAAAGAATGAATAAACTATTTCTTTAATGCACACATTACATTCACGTTGCATTTTATGTAACCATCTACATTACATGTCTGTAATATAAAGAAGAAAAAAAAAAAAGCAATGCAAATGAAATGTCATGTTTCTTTCTGTGTAAACTTGGTCTTCATTTCCAGTAAAAGCCCGTCTCCTACTGCTCAAAACTGTTATTTTCTCCATCTCCTACACCAGGCAGGAACACTGTGAAACCCAAATGTTAAGGAAAAGAGTTAAAGATCTAGAGACAGAGTACAAACAACTACAGCTGGAGTGTCAAGTGAAAGAGAGTCGTGTGGTAGATCTAGAGAGTGATGTTGAGGTATCTTTTTTTTTTTTTACACTATTTGGGAATGAGCTTGTGAGTTTAAATGTCTGTGGTCCAGTACTTGGTTGTCCTCAGTTTGGTCATGTAGTTGTTTTGCTGTTTGAGTTCTAATTTTTTTTTTATTGTCTGTAATTCTTTTGTGTTCGTAAAAAAAAAAAAATCTATTAGAAAACTGAATTGTTCATCGGGACCATTTAGTGTTTCTATTTTATTTTGGCCTGCAGTCAACATATTGCACTTTGTCATCATAACAGTATGCAGTAATATCGTCTGGTTGTCTTGTTGTCTTTACATCAGGTGTGTACATCGTTGTAATGTTTGGTAATTGATTTAATGTGCACACTCTCCATGAAGCATGCTGAAACAAAAGCCCGGTCTTTCATAAAAACATTGCACTGCTTTAATACAGTACAGGTCACCTCCTTCAAAAATGTTAACGCAGAAACGATCATCCCTCAGCGTACGTAATATCTAATACAATGTGCAGCTTTCATGTTTTTTGAATGGCTGGCTAATTCATCATGGACATTATTTTCTCTCTGTGCTGCGTTGGTTTCTTAAGTCCATGAGCTCGTCTTTATGAAATTAAAAACAAAAAAAATACTTAAGAAACCAAAGCACGTAATCCCCCTCAGGTGGTCATGGCACATGGTTGGTGTTTAGACGTTTTACACCTGTTCTTACGGTCAATGTGTTTTTGGACTCAGGCTCTGGGAAAGTACCGCTGCGTGGAGAAAGAGACAGACATGCTGCTGTCCACTCTGTCGGCCATGCAGGAGAAGGCTCAGCATCTGGAGTACAACCTGAGCGCAGAGACTCGCATCAAACTGGACCTGTTCTCGGCTCTGGGAGACGCCCGGCGACAGCTGGAGATCGCTCAAGGTTCCCGCTCTTCATGTGTTTTGTGTCCTTGTGCAACTTCAGGTTATTTTGTATTCTCAGTGCATGTGTTGTGCGACTCTGCGCACAATGCTTTTTAATACTTAAATGAAAAGAATCCAGCTTTTCATGCATTAAAGTAAAAAAAAAAAAAAGACGACTTTTTTGGAAATATTATGGATTGCTACATGCTGCAGGATCCACACACTCATGGACTACCTTTTTGTTTTGTCCGGCAGATAAAGTGATGAGGCAGGACCGGGAGATCAAGGAGATGAAGCAGAAGATTGCGGAGGTAATGGCCGTCAGTCCTGCAGTGTCCTACATGGCTCCTCGGCCTCCGGTGCCGCAGTATCTCACCAAGTTACTCAACTCTGAGCGCTACATGCTGAATCCGCGAGCGCTGATGTACCAGTGTCTGAAGAAATAAAGGATGTCATCGCCTTTTTCTGATCCTCAGATCCCCCCCCTCTGTCATAAAACATTAGGGAAAAGGGGGGGGGGGGGGCTAATGGATTTTTATTACAGAGCTAAATGACACCATGAAGTCATCTACTTCCAGCCATGAGTGGAACCAGAATGAGCCACCACAAGTTGAATGCCTTTTTGCTGCACTGATGGTGCTAACTTGACATTGGCTTGAAGTGTTTCACTCCAAAATGAGAAATCTGATATAGCAGAGCTGCGGCTTGAGATACAGCATAAACCATCAAGTTGGGATGCAACAAGAGAGAAAAAAAAGCACAACGTTTCTTCAAATTCAGAACCTAAAGATTTGTCTAAAGGGAGGATTTCTGGATATGTAAGTTCAAAAAGTACCAGTAAATCACAGACTTTAAAAGACCGATTAACTCTGTACAATATATTTTCTTGGCATGACAGTAGAACTTCACACGTTGTTTATGTTGTTATCAAAAGTATTACACTTACAAAGTTTTAAAGATTTTAGGGACTATGATAACCTTTGTTTTAATTATACAGAATGATTTAGATCTGCAGGGATATTGACAAAAAATATTTAAATGAACATGGTATCATTGTTTATCCCTTTGAGTCAAATGATTTTTAGTATATATTAGAACAAAATGATCTCACAAGTATGGAAAAACATTTCTGGCAATGTGATGAAAAAAAAAGAAAGATCCTGTAAGTCATTATAATAAGAAACTCTTAAAATAATTACTAAATATCTCAAAATGATGACATATAGTCGTGACACTGACAATGGACAAGTTAAAGATAATATAGGGAAGGGTTTTGTTAGAATGTTATTAATACCACTTCTCTTATCAATACTTTTTATCGGTTCGGTTCTTTGTCTTAAAAACTAAATAACTGCTTTTAATATATTATTTAAAAAGAGATTAAATTCAGAACACGATTAGAATTAAATCTTATTTAAAAAACAACTAAATGTTTCTAGTAAATTCACTATATAAACTCCATAATATCTCACTGGAAACTATCTGAAATGTGATTGAAAATTAAATAATAATCCCAACATCCGATACTGGTAGCTTATCGCTTTTCTACATATTCATATCACGTTCATGCTTGTTGAACTGATGTAAAAAAAACACCAACACGTTTAAAAGTAACGATAAAAAACAACCGATAACATAAGAGCTTATCAATACGCCAGTCTTTAATAATTTAGCACTGGTGCCCATTCCGGGTTTTGTTGCCCATCCCGACACAACAGTCGTGTTGTGAACATGTGATATTGTGACAGCTCTAGTTATGACTTACAGGGTCCTTTTTTTGTATTCTCTATTACTGGCAGGAATGGGCTTCCATAAATAAGCCTTTTTTCACAGCAGACAGTTTGACTTGTCATAAGCCCACAATGATTATTAACCCTTAAATTATTAAGATCTGCTGCGACAGATTTAGGTAAAACTGCACTGTTGAAAACTACTCAATGAATGTCTCAATATGAATATGGAGAGATGATAAATGATAATATTGACCCCAAAAACCTAGTCGTGTTTATGAACTTTTTTAATTTTGGGGACAAAATAAACCTTTTATTTGATAAAATACAAACATGTGGTCCAAACTACTTTTATTTACAAACATAAAACATTAAAACATTAATATAAATATTAACTGACAACATCAACAAATGCTAAATATTTAAGGAAAGTATGTCTGTGCCTGTAAATAATGGATTAAGATTATTTGAATTGTGCTGAAATTAAGATCAAATTAACAGTTTTAAAAATCTAAAATGTGTTTTGGAATGAGACCCTTCAGAGTTGCAGACGTTTCAATTTGACGGGTGTCGTTTGTGTGTGAAGCTTCGATGCAGTAAAAGAAGCTCACACTCAGCAGTTATCACGCTTTGTTCTCAACCGACGGCTCACAGCGACGTTTTGGCAGCTCTCGGCTCCACGACGGCAAACCTCTGGAAGAGAGAGGGAACGCGTGACAGACGTTAATGTTTGCCAGAATTAGACTTCATAACGAGTTTGAAGGGGAGCTGTGAGTAACGAGGAACGGTGTCGACCAAACGCGGTTCATGAATTTAATTACTGTGCCTATATACATTACTCTCAAACTGGGAAGTAAAACACAAATTTAATGTGAAAAGTAATGTGTTTGAATTGAAGTGCTATGTACTGTTTTTTGTAGATTGTTTTTTTGTTTTTACTCACATTGTACAGAATTGAAAAAGACCCACGCAGCTGAAAAACACTCATGAACTGGATGTCGCCATTTTGGTAGCTTTTTATTTAGAGTGTGTTTCTAGGGTGTTTTATATCAAAAATATTTTTTAGTCTTGCTGTACCTTTATTATACTGCTGTAATTTTGTACGGCAATGTGTTTGTCAGCATGAAATGTGTTTTATTCAACTGTTATTTGAGCACACATTGTGACTTTACGTATGTACATGAATTTACTTGTACAAGGGCTACAGTTTCTTAAAACTTTGAACAAATAATGAAATCAAGCAGTTGATGCTCGGAGGGCGGAGATCATGCTCCTGATACACCAGGATGGGTTTTTTTGTATAAATAATTTAAACAATTGAATGTTGTCTCAATTGGTTTCTGTGTACATTATTTTACTTTTAGAATGTTATAACTTCATACACATTTTACTTTCAAATGGAATTTCCTACAAATAGTATCTATTTTTTCGACACACTATACATGACTTTTACAACGTACATGCTATACCATGACTTTTATAACATACATGCTATACCATGACTTTTATAACATACATGCTATACCATGACTTTTATAACATACATGCTATACCATGACTTTTAAAACGTACATGCTATACCATGACTTTTACAACATACATGCTATACCATGACTTTTATAACGTACATGCTATACCATGACTTTTATAACGTACATGCTATACCATGACTTTTATAACATACATGCTATACCATGACTTTTATAACGTACATGCTATACCATGACTTTTATAACGTACATGCTATACCATGACTTTTATAACATACATGCTATACCATGACTTTTACAACATACATGCTATACCATGACTTTTATAACGTGCATGCTATACCATGACTTTTACAACATACATGCTATAACATGACTTTTATAACGTACATGCTATACCATGACTTTTACAACGTACATGCTATACCATGACTTATAACGTACATGCTATACCATGACTTTTACAACATACATGCTATACCATGACTTTTATAACGTACATGCTATACCATGACTTTTATAACGTACATGCTATACCATGACTTTTACAACATACATGCTATACCATGACTTTTATAACGTGCATGCTATACCATGACTTTTACAACATACATGCTATAACATGACTTTTATAACGTACATGCTATACCATGACTTTTATAACGTACATGCTATACCATGACTTTTATAACGCACATGCTATACCATGACTTTTACAACGTACATGCTATACCATGACTTTTATAACGCACATGCTATACCATGACTTTTATAATATACATGATATATCATGACTTTTATAATATACATGCTATATCATGACTTTTATAACGTACATGCTATACCATGACTTTTACAACATACATGCTATACCATGACTTTTATAACATACATGCTATACCATGACTTTTATAACATACATGCTATACCATGACTTTTACAACATACATGCTATACCATGACTTTTATAATGTACATGCTATACCATGACTTTTACAACATACATGCTATACCATGACTTTTATAACGTACATGCTATACCATGACTTTTATAACGTACATGCTATACCATGACTTTTATAACGTACATGCTATACCATGACTTTTACAACATACATGCTATACCATGACTTTTATAACATACATGCTATACCATGACTTTTATAATGTACATGCTATACCATGACTTTTACAACATACATGCTATACCATGACTTTTATAATGTACATGCTATACCATGACTTTTACAACATACATGCTATACCATGACTTTTACAACATACATGCTATACCATGACTTTTATAACGTACATGCTATACCATGACTTTTATAACGTACATGCTATACCATGACTTTTATAATATACATGATATATCATGACTTTTATAATATACATGCTATACCATGACTTTTATAACATAGATGCTATACCATGACTTTTATAACGTACATGCTATACCATGACTTTTATAACGTACATGCTATACCATGACTTTTACAACATACATGCTATACCATGACTTTTACTATACTAGGACTTTTTTGACATACTATACTATGACTTAAGAAAAAATCAAGGTACTATACTATTACTTTGAGGACTTTTTTTGGCATACGATCACTTTCTGGGACATATACTATGACTTTTTCATGACTTATTTGGACATACTAAACTATGACTTCATGATTTTTTGGATATACAGTACTATATTATGACTTTTTATAAAAAACATTTTTCGACATGTTATACTACCACTTACTGTTATATCATTTTTTTTCCGACATTAACACTATCGCTTGTTAAAGACCTTTTCGACACACTATTTTTGGCCTTTTTATATGTATATTTTTACATGTAGGACTTTTTATGACTTGTCGACATCTAAAACAAGGAATTTCTTCAGCATGCTATAGTGTTTTTGTGACTTTTTTCAACATGCTATACAATTAAATTTTTTGACATGCTGCAACTATGACTTTATTAAAACTTTAGTCAACATACTATATGAGTTTTTGATGACTTTTTCAACATACTATTATTATTATTATTGTCATTTTAACAGGATTTTTATTTTTTTTTTATCAATTTTGCCAACATTGGATACTAGGAATTTTTTCAACATGCTATACTACGTCTTATGACTTTTCGACATTCATTTTTGGTAACGCTTTACAATACACTACAACATTTTTATGACTTTTTAGACTTACTGTTATTGGCTTCTTCTGATTTTCACATATGACACTAGGACTTTTTTTTAATGATTTCTTGCAACATACTATTATTGGCATGCGTTTACATTTTATGCCATTAATCTTTTTCCACTTTCCTTGATCATGAAAATTGACACCAAACTAAGACGCTGAAGTGTAAATATTTATTTCAGGAAGTGAAAAAGAAGGTAAATGCGTTGCAGAAACAAGAGCACGGTGTCCAGCCTACAGTGTACATGATGGTTACAAGCATGCCAGGCAGTTCCACACTTGTATCTCGAAGTATCTACAGACCTGTCAAAAGAAGTAGTGTCACAGCATCGAGTAGACGCCATCGCTGACATTTCTAATGATGCCATATCCAATTCATCTAAGTAAAGCAGCCAGAGGCCACAGGACATTTCCAAAAGGATATAAAAGTGTACAGCAGTGCAAACTAACAAGAGTGTTCCCCAAACAGGTAACATAGAAGGGGCATATGAGCCAATATCTATATGGCGGGGGCAAAGCTTTAGCGCTGGTGTCACACAGAACGCCTCAGCCATGACGAAAACAAATGATTCAGAGTCACACAATCAAAACGGTTGACCGGCCTAAGATGATAATACTTCCTCTGCATGGTTACATAACTCCATCACCGTCGCTGTGAAAATGAGACTGGAAGCAAAACTCCAGAAGCGAGCTTGTCGCATGCATCGGTTTCCTTTGAGACGTAGAAAAGCATACACGCATTCACTAAACCTCTTGAAAACCAGACCATGTGCTGAAACCGCAAAAAAAAACCCATCTTCACATGAATCTAACCAACCTCTCCTGTGTGAAACGTCCCCCGGAGGACAACTTATTATCATTAATCTAGACCTAATCGAGCGGCGCTGCGACGGGCTGCTTGGAACACAGAAGCTACAGTCGTAGTTGGACCACAGTCAAGCGACGACGCCCCTCTTTATGTAGCAAAATAACGATTTAAAGAACAGCAAATCAACGCATACATTCAAACAACCACCGGCTTTAGTGCTGGAAGTGAATGACGGTACTCACAAGAAAATTACACAAATAAATAGTTTGATTTTTTTATATATTTCAGCTACAGCTCTTCAAATTGTGTTGCAGCTGCATATTTCATGACTACTTTGTATAATTACAGGATTTTTATTTTTTATTTTTTGAAGGAAAAGTGACGTCGCAACCGTTGCATCACCAGCTTGATGCACTTCGAAGAACTGATACAAGGTAGGAAAGATGCCTCACTGGCTGCTGAAGAGAACGATTAAAAAGGAACCAGATGACAAGACTTTACCTCACGACAGCATAATACATACACTTCAGTATGCCGGGACAAAGATTCTTATTTTTTCTATACATACAACTATTGAACAGTTTGAAGTAAAAATATGTAAAATACAGTTTTAATACTGACTTAAGGGAAATACTGCCGTCGTCCAGTCTAATGTAGCTTTCCTCTTTCTTCGCTGAAAGAAATAAGTGGCGGAAAAGTGAAAACATTTGTATTTTCCTTTAAGTGGCGACTAGGATTTCTTCTTTTAAAAGAGAAGCAGATGGCTGTATTGGGTGGGAGAAAGAAAAAAAAAGAAAAAAAAAAAAAAGATTTAAAGCAACAACCACTTAGTGGCAGCTTTTCCCCACCAGGAGATCCGACAGGCTGCAGGAACCTGCAACCAGACCAAAGGCTTCCTCCTCCGTCCTCACAAAGCTCTCCCGCAACACAAGAGGTGGAGCAAAAAAGCTAGTCCTGTTGTCGAGGACGAGGAGGGCCGACAGAAGGCCCAGCGAGTCCTTCCGCTACGAGGACACGGTCACCGGGTTGAGGGAACCGTTCCGGCTGTAGAACTTTGAAAAGGCCTCTTCGAGAACGGACGCGAGTCGCGGTTGATCGCCCTGAAATGCAGAGAGAGTGAGGTTAAAACGTGACGACGGATCAGCGGGGTACCGGTACCGGTACCGGTGATGAACTCCACTCACCTCACTGATGAATCCCAGCTGAACAAGCTCCACAGCCAGCTCCTGCACGTTCTCATCTGCACACAAATACAAAAGCAGTCAGGATCAAACATGTGCCTTTAAAGTATTTAAGTGTCTTACTAAAGTGACTAAAGGTGCAGTGTGGAAGTTTGACCATTAGTGTTGCATTTGTTTTCTCTGTTTATTTGTATTTATCGCATGTTATTCTTCATCTCTCACTTCAGCATCATCTCTCCAACTGAAGGCTGGTGATGATGTGACAGTTAGAACTGAGAGTATCGTGTAATAAAATGTAAATGACTGGAAGATACTCACTTGGTAACAAATCACAGCTTAAGTGTCTGTTCAGTTTATCCTCCAGTTTCAACAACAAGGTCAGCTGGAAGGAGAAGAAATGAAAGGTAAGTTATCCTAAGAACAACAGAGAGCACTTTCACGTCTAAAATACAGATATCGACAGGCAGGATTGAAGCTTACATGATGCTTGGTTCCCTCGTCAACAGGTTCAATATTACACTGCATCTGAAGAACCTGTGAAGGAAAAGTGCTTAATATATATATATATATATACACACACACACACACACACACACACACACACACACACGACACTCTGACGCGCAGAAGATGAACAGAAAATGAAGAGGTGGAACACAAATTAAGAACTAAATGCAAATCCCCAAACCCAACGGATTAAATCCTTTGACACTAGAAAAAGACAACCTGCATATGACATGATGTTCTTTTGCTGTTTAGTTCTACGAACATCTCATGATGATGCACACAATGCGCACCTTTACCTTGATCATCACCCCAGAACATTTCCCAGAATGACACCTGGACATGTGTTTAGAGCTGTTTAGACACCGATGCCCCCGATACATCCTAAAATGCTGGATCGGGTATTTATGTGCGTTCATGTAAATAATCACTATATGTGACAATAAAGAAGGAGGATAATATTTAGAATTTGACATTTTCTTTTCTATTTTTTTTTAATAGGCCTACATTTTCCATTTCGAACAATTAAGTTTGGCGATCAGGCAAGTACAGCCTCTCTAAAGCTCAAAGGGACAGTTCTGCTGGTTTGATACGGGGTCTTATGAGGCACGGTTTAGTGTATCAAAACCTTATTTTTGTGCCCATCTGCATGTCACTCCTTACCTTCCTGGTCTCCAGTTCCGCGGGTTCAGGAGTCGGGGTCTTCACTGAGGGGGGCACTATGGGCGACTTCACGGCCTCCTGCTGAGGTTGTTGTGGACAGGGAACGCCAAACGCAGTCAGAGGGTAGATGCCATTCCTGCAGAGCAAAGACACCTTCAGGACGACTGCAAATGGTTTCATGACGTGCCGTCCAGGAAGGAGTTCTCTCATTTCATTTTCCTCACATTATCGTACTTGTAGATCGAGAACCTTACCTCACATCTTCCAGGAACTTGTCCAGCTCAAGGGCGGGAAACTGAGAGAGCCTGAAGCAGAAGAAACAAACATTACTTATGCTGAATATTCACCCAAGTGTGACGGAATCTTCATTCAATTAAAAAAAAGTTAAAAAGCAGTTACGTGGTTTTACTCAGACTTACTTCATCTGAACTCCGTCTTTGACCTCAACAATCACCAGGTTGGGGTCCATGTTCTTTGTCATCTCTTCTAAAGCATTTTCTGGAATCATATCTACAGACAAACAGACAAGACATCAATAAGATACGAGGGAAGAACTTTGTGTTCTCGTAAACGAATTAACCAGAAACACATTGGTTGTGGCGATATGGACGGTGAAGACATGGCACAAAAAAAAAAAAAAGTCACACCTGCAAAACATGCGGACGGGTTCCTTATTTCAACATGGGAAAATCCTACTGATAAGACATTTTGCATATGCGTGCACTTTCACTCACGCTGGTGGCTGACGATGCAGTGTGCAGCCAGCAGCTTGAGTAAGGGCACCTCAAACAAGGCCTGGTGGAACAGCAGCTCCTTCGCTGTGGGTCGCTTACTGGGGTCGACCTCCAGACACTTCTGGATAAACTCCTGAGGAAAAAAACAACAACTTACGGTTATGGATTTCTCTTCCGAACAGCCAAACGGACTTGAAATGCTTGCGTCTCCCTCACTCACTAACCCGCTGCAGTGGGTCCTCGAGGGACTGAATGGCACTGTTTATGGCTTCTTGTGACACGTAAGACGAATCTCCATTACTCTGGATTTCCAACACGGCCATCTGAGGAAGAGATCGGACAAAGCGGGGTGTTGATTGGAAACCGATTCATGTTTGCATTTTTGTAAACAACGTATCGATACAAACGCCATCAGCACAACGCCAATCGAGCACATTTCCCATAATTAAAAGAGCGAGTGGTTATGTGACTGACTGCTCAGAGCAGAACAAGGTAACCTCTCACCTCTAAGGCGCACATTCCAAAGGAATAGATATCCACAGCTGTGGTAACATTGGCAACAGCTGAAAGCAGAGAGAAGCTGATCAATATCCAGGAACTCTACCGCGCATCACAGTGATAGATCTGACACACAATACAGGATCTTTATGTTTGTTAAGAGGATCATGAGAGATAGATAGATAGATAGATAGATAGATAGATAGAGAGATAGAGAGAGAGAGAGAGAGAGAGAGAGAGAGAGAGAGAGAGAGAGAGAGAGAGAGAGAGAGAGAGAGAGAGAGAGCCTTTATTGACAAAATGACAAGATCTTACCTCCATATTCTGGAGCAAAGAAATGAAGGCTCTTCTGCTCTTCCCTGCAGGTTTTCACGTGGTTATTGATGGTGTCCGGAGCAACTGGAATAGAGTGGAAAAGCCGTAATAATAACAAAGTTAATATAAGAGCTAGTACTAAAAACGACATGCTATGAATGTGTCCAAAGAGGGACATGACTGGCTTTACACCGTCCTGATCTGTAAGTGATGTCTACCTGAGCCGATCTTGATGAGGCCGTTGTGCTGGATGAAGATGGTGTCACAGGTTAAGTTGCCGTGAATGATGGGAGGTTCACACGAGTGCAGGTAGCTGGAGACACGAGAACGAGGGTGAAGTCAACACAACAACTGCTCCCACACCACGGAACAAATCACTTCTTTTTGGTTGTAAAATGTGCAAAATCACTTTCGAGAGAAATATGTTTTGATTGCCAGTAATTGTAGTAAAAAAATAAAAAAAAATTTACATTTGGACATATACGACAATTTACTCTTTAAGCTCAGTAGCTCACAGAACTTACCTGAGAGCAGAGAGTATCTGTGTGCACCAGCGCTTCCAGGCCTGTCAGAAAAAAAAAAGTAAATACAAAAAATATGTTTTTAAAAGCCCCTATCAGACTAAACGTGTTGTTGTTTTTTTATCTACTGTTCTTGACTTGTCAGCGTCATTTCAAAGTAACTTCATTTCAAAGGAACTTCATTTGAAAGTGATCTGCTGAGTTACAGCAGAGCCTTCACACCTTTTCATTCATGGTCTTGTGGTTTTTCTTCGTCTTCTTCAAAAACTGTTTGAGGCTTCCTGAGGACATGTACTCAGTGATGAATATGACCTGCAGACAAAACAAACGCAAACACATCAACATAAAAGACATTACACTCAACACATGATTTGATAGATTAAAAAAAAAAAAAAACAGCAATTTTTTTTAATGATCTCCCACCCTCGCTCTGTTCTCCTTCACATCCGCCCAGTACTTGTGGAACTTCACAATGTTTAAATGCTCCAGCTGGATCAGATTGTCAAAAACTGCTTTGACTTTTTCCTGTGGAAAAAACAAACAGACAACATTCAATTCACATTTAAATGCATACATAATGTAAATATGTTAACCGTAGCATAAAAACTGAATGTTGTATTTTCCATCCATGCTGGGCTTCTATTGGTCAGCAGGTCAGACTGGTGGTCAGACAGACGGCCTTTTAAGTGCACCGTCAAACGCTAACTCCACAGCGGTAAAGGTCTGTAAACAGCAGCTCTGGGTTTTGCTCTTTACGCCATACAGACCATGAGCCTTTTAATTTGGAACTAAACATACTTTAAAAGCTCCATTAGACTGAGAACAGCATTTCCTTTCAGTCATATGCAGATTAATCTGAACAGTTTGCGCCAACTGGTCGCTAACAAGCCTTGCTCAAGGGCACCAAGTAGCTGTCCAACACAGAAATACTCTCTCATGATTTAAACTGAACAGAAAGCAACATAATGGATCTGATGCCATTTCCTGCAACAAAGATTAGAAACAACTTGAAATACCAAAAAACTGGAGCTTTAAATGTGACTTCTTCTGGTCTCCTTACTCCCTCTCCTTCAAATGTACAAAACCTGCTTCTGCAGCTACTCGGGTACAGTGTGTACTTTGCTACGATGTTGGCAGCAACATGTCTGACCACTTGAATAAGGAGCTTAAAGCCAAAAGGGGGGAGAAATTAAAACCAGTAGGTTTCTACATTGTTATTGAGATCACCGTAAAGAATGATGCAACCGAACACAAAAAAAACACCTTGTCATAACATTTAGACATAAGCCTGTGTCCTCTTGCCTATAAAAGCATTGCAGTAATCATTATGAAACATGTTTCATTCACATAACCGCTTCAGACACAACTAGCTCCATCAACCTAGCGTTGCACCTACCTCCTGTAGTTTGAAATTCTTCCTTTCGGAGAACATGACCTCATTCCACACCACCTCAACTCCCTCCTCGGTGTCCATGGCCAAGTAAGCGTTATCGATCCCAGGGACATTTCGCTGATTCACCTTCGGGAAGACAACAAAAACAATGCATCAGGCTTTAATTATACATTAGTCACGGTAAACGTGACCCCTCTGCAGGCACGTCCCGTACCTCTTCTCTGCGTTTCTGCCAGCGTCCACACGGGCTTTCCTCCAAAATCTCAGACTCATCCTCACTCTCCTCTTCCTCATCCTCTGTGGCAGCAGCAGCAGCTGGAGGCTGGGTCACCATGGACACAGGGGGGGACACGGACGACACCGTTTGACCCGTGGGTGCAGCAGCGATGGACTCTGCCTTCACTTCCTGGGTAGTGTCTGAGGCCTGCTTGTTCTCTCCCTCAGACATCTTCTTGATTGTCAGGCCCAACAGCCAGCTGCCAAAACACAATATCGTCATAGTTCATATATGTTGAGGGTGTAAAAACACAACGTGCTACATAAACTAGCTTGACAGCTATGGTATGAACGTGGGGTTGTAACGTTAGCTGGCTAACACAGCTGCAGAAGTTGAATAGCCGTCGACACTTTGCAAAAGTTAACGTTAGCTTCACTTCATTGGCACTCTACAGGAAAGGCCATAACAAACCGCATCACAGACATGAGTAGAAGTAACACATACGTTTTAGAGACGGGAGATGTGACGATGCCAGCTCCAGTTTAGCAGACTCCCCACCGTAGAAGATTAGTCCCAGTTTCGCGTTAGCTTTATTAGCTGAAAATCATCCGTTTCTCAGCAGAGTTGCAGCTAGCTCTGTGACGCTGCTAGCTCCTTTGCTGAGGTGCGTTGCTAACTTAACGTGACACCGTCCACAGTCGTTGCTTTCTTCCCTTAAACGTTGCTCGATGTCGTACTTGGGAAGCCAGCTAACTAGCTGGTTAGTTAAGCTCCTAGCTAGCGACGGTTTTCGCAGCCTTCCGCCTCTTGCTGCTTCTCAAGACTCCAGCTAATGTGTGCTCCGAAAAATTAGCCCCTGCTAATGTGAGAGTAACGTTTAAACTACACACTGTTACACTAACAGCGCCGGTCCTAGACGCGTTCACCGGATAACAACATCATAGCAGTTCACAGGTACTTGACAGACGAAACAAAGAGAGGTTAATGATATCATTAACTTTATGTCCTCGAACCACTACGGCTGGATGCCCGAAAGGCTAGCTTGACATATAGCCAAATATGATGGCGACAACTGGCAGATGCACACTGCACGATGAACTCTGTGAGCCAAGTAGGGTTGCCAAATACAGTTCGTCCCATCCCCCTTCTGCAATGGTCAAATCACTGCAGCAACTTTGTTCCCTTAGTGATGCAACTGGGATATAACAACTGTTGTTGTGTGGCATTATTAACATCTTGTATTTCAAATAAAGGCTTCTTTACATGTCTCAATTTACAGAAATACTTCTGCCTGAAGTTAAGCAGGATGAAGTCAAGTGTCTGTAAGTCAAAGGCAGTACAACAAGGTATATACTGTATTCTTATTTAATCGTGTGGCCATGTCTTGAGAGGAACCTGAGTGTAAAGATCTGGTTTTAACACAAATATATTTTATTTAACAAAATCACTACTTTAAGGACTTATTGTCCAAGTTGGCTCAAAGGTTGTTCTGTTATCTTCTGTCTCCAAGTACAACTTCGAACATCATGATTTGATAGAAGAAGTCATACATTTGACTTATTGTCTTATTATTTTTGATTCACCGTGAGCATTACCTTTTTTTTAAAAAACGATGCACAATTTTGTTGAGAGGCGCTTCCACCCTGGTTTATACCGAAACAACAATGCAGGTTTCTGTCAAACCTGGCAACCCTGCGCTCAACAGCCTCCCTCCTCCTATTTGATATGGTCACGGATTGACAGAGAATCTGACCAACGGACTGCTGAATTGTGACGAAGGGTTGGTTTAGTGAGCCACAACAGACCATTGAAGGAAGTAAGAACCCGGGCATCTGTTTGACCACTAGGTGTCAATGCAGCTGATGTTATAGATGCTGAACAGAGGTTTGGAGTAACTGTAATTCGGTTAATCACGTGATACTTGTGTTGCGCATGATAAGAAAATGAACTAAGCTGATAGTAAATATCAGATGTGTTGCTAACTGTAAGAACTAACTATAGGTGTCATTGCATTTTAAGTACAGGAATGTTCATACATTTAAAAAGGAGGTACCACAGTGCACAAGCCACTGGGTACATGACCTGACTCTGACCTCCATTTTTCATAATTACATTTCTCCAAAAATCATCTCTCCAGTAATTATCAGTACAGCCACCCCCCCCCCCCCCCTCTCAGTACACTGTGACCTTAAAATGTTGTGTCAGGGTCCAACCTTTTCTCAGGGTCTCTCTTTGAGGAGCCTCCTCCCCTCCTCTAAAGAGGCCTATATTTAGGTGCAGCAGGGACACAACAGTGACTGTGTGAGAGGCTTCATGCTGGTGACTGTCCTCGAGTGGGGACAGGATTTCAAGCAAATAAAGGAACTAAAAGTGTATCAGGAAGGACTCAGGAAGCGTCTTTGGCCATTTTGCAAGTCCATGCTGTTTCTGCAAATAAGGAGTGTATGGTTGTTGTTTTTTTGTTGCATTTTATAAATTGACTTGTAAATAGAAACACCAAAGGCTGAGGCATTCACTTATAAGATGGGGGACGAGAAATGTAAAGTGCCTATTGTTGAAGAGACAAAGGTGAAAGTGCTTTATGAAACTGAAGCATCATTCGGGCCGGATGAAAAAGCCGATTACCCTTCTGCTGGTACTAACTCCATCTACTCGGCGATTCTAAGCAGAAACGAGGCTGTCAAGGATGCCAAGCGTCTCAAGACTTTTTTGGAACTGCGGGACAAATACGTGAAGAAGAAGGTGGTGTTTGAAGACCCCCTGTTCCCTGCGAACGAGTCCTCACTCTTCTACAGCCACACACCTTCCATGAAGTTCGAGTGGAAACGTCCCTCGGTGAGTGCCAGCCTTTAGTAATCATCATCTCCTTTTGGTTACTCGAAATGCAAAAGGGACTTTTAACGTGTTCAGATGAACTCCTCTCTAAAATCCCCGCGTAACTCATCACTTCCTCACAACACATGGCTGGGGTGTCAAGTGGCCGCATGCTGCGCATGCATAGCTCTGGGTTATCACTTTCTCCAATCACAGACAGCTGAACCTCACACAGGAGGTCGCCGTCTGTCAATCCTGGGAAACATAGTGGCAACTAAGCTTTGGCTTCAGAAGTCTTCTTTTAGTCTTCCGACTCAATGCCTTTGACACCAAACGGTTGTGATTAAGCTTAATGTCTAGTCGTACTCTCAGAGCTATTATACATGTGAGCTCTGACTCACAGTACATAGTGACAGATCTAAACACTCATACAAAGGCCGACAACGCCGCAACACTTAAGTTGCAAAACTATATAAAATACCCTGTAAATCTAAAGTCCTACAAGTGCAGAAGTGTTATCAGCTACATGTACTTTCCAAATGACCCCTTTCAGCATGTTATATTATTATTATTATCATTATTATTATTATTATATATTAGGCTATACTATGTATATTATATTATCATTATTATTTTAGCATTGCTGTAACTATTGTTTTTAGTCAAGTTGGAGGTTTAACTATATACTTCATATACTCTCTGTAGTTAAATATTTGTATCATATTTAAATTATTAGAGTAGAAGTATTAAAGGGATAGTTTCTCGTTATTGAGAAAAACACTTATTTGCTTTCTGAGAATTTGAGGAGAAGTTTGATGCCGCTTCTCTCATCAATCCTCTGGTTCAACTCTCGTCAAGAAAGTGAATCAGCGTATATTCCCCAAAATGATTAAGAGAGTTTCTTTAAGTAGCATTAAAAGAAGGTGAAGTACATCAACATTGTTTAAGTGTAGTAAATGTATTTAGTTACTTTCAACCACTGCCTTTACATACATGAGCAGAATAAACATGACATGAGTTGTATGTCATTGGTGTGGAATTGTATCATAACTTTAGTCAAAATTTTAACACATATTTAAAAAAAAAGACAATGCATTCCCACAACATTAATTGATTCTATTTTTATACTTAATTATTTAAAAAAAAAAATTGCAGTGAAAGCAAATAACAAACTGAACATGGAGATTATTTTATTTTTAAATATCTGCTTGGTAAGTAACAAAATCCAGTGTAACATGAATCTGCAGCTTGGTTGCTACTGAATGACTCATGATGAATGTCGCTTTTGCCATCTAGCTGAGATTAGTGATACATGAATCTCAACTAGGGGGTCACAAGTGGAGCCTGCTCTAAATTCGGAACATGAGGCTGCATTTTTAAACCTAATTATGGTAAATAATGTGATGAGGGGAACAGATTCATTACTGTGAATCCCCTGAATAAAAACCTCTCATCGTTATATATCTATCTTTTATAACCCCCGAAAACTGTCATTTGGGATATTTAAATTATTACAAAAAAATAGTTGTTTCTTGTTTGATTATCATGTTTTTTTAGTTTGTCCAAAGCAGTTTCAAAAGGTTTAAAAGAACAATGGTTCCCAAACATTTTGTAATACCTCTTCAGATGTTGTGTAAGTTAGTGTTTCTTTCTTCTCTCGTTGCTTCATTTGAAGAATGTATCTTTAGAAACTCTCTAGAGGCCTAAAGAGGTGAACCTATCAAAAGTATAACAGAAACATGTTTTCATTTTGTTTTCATTTTATCATCTTACGACCCCCTCGGATTTATATTCTGTATCACAATCCCTTTGAGGGTCCAAATCCACAAATTGGAAACCACTTTTATAGAAGACAATGTCATATTGTCACATGAAATCAAAGCAATGTGTGCTCCAAAAACAACGTTCCACAATATTAGCGTAAACTTATGCATTAATACCTCACCAAAGTCAACTTTGGAGAAGAATAAACCATAATATCCCTTTAATAAGTGTCTGAATATATGATTTAGATGGATGATAAATTGGTCAATCACTGAGGTTTGGTACCAAACCATAAAGGCATAAATCCGTTTTACAGTCATGATTATTTTGTTATCATGTTATCATTTGTCTTTTGAATATAGACACTAAAGACGACATGGCATCTTGCAGGACATTCTAAAGTGGACTTCCTATAGAGACTAGATCAATATATTCTAAATTTAGGCTTTTACAGCTAATGCATGCATCATTTCATCTTCCATGGTATTTCATAATAATAAGAAGAAGAAAAAAGATTTGAACTCTGGCATTGATATTTTGCAACATGCTCAGAAATCTTTTTTTTCTTTCTATGACAGGAAATTTGTGAAAACCCCCAGTTCATCATCGATGGAGCCAACAGGACAGACATCTGTCAAGGAGAATTGGGTAACATTTAAACCGTCTCTGCTTTCAAACAAGTGCTTCAAAAGCACTTAAGTTCTCCTCACAGCCTGGGCACTCACTGACGGAGAAGGAGTTGGTATTTGGATTCATAAAATACTGGTCTTTCCCTCTCTACTTTCACTGGTTCTCCAGGCGTCTCTATATATCAACACATAGAACACATGTTTCCTTGCTAAAGCCTGCATGTTCATAATACTTGAAAACAAGAATATAACAGAAAGAGCATTGAAAATCGTAGAAAGAAGCTGCTTTTGGTGCCAGATAGATGTTCGACATAAAAGTTGTTAATGGTGTCAAATGTGTCTCAGCTTCAGACAACTTGTGCCTTCTGTGCAAGCAGAAACCGTCCTGTCAGGGGACATGGCCAGCAAATACAAGGCGCAGCCAAGACACGTGGGAAACTAGAGCCAGGCTTACGCCTGACCACTGAAATACGAATCAGCCATATTTTACCTTCCAATTTATGTTGACTTCTGACACCTGCAGCGATATGGCTTTCATCTGTGACAGCTGCTTTAGGAAGTGGAATGTTTGGATCAAGTGTTTTCGTAGCTCATGAATCTGCTGTTGACAGGCGACTGCTGGCTGCTGGCTGCCATCGCCTGTCTAACGGTGAACGAGAAGCTGCTGTACAGAGTGATTCCCCCGGACCAGAGCTTCACTGACAACTACGCCGGCATCTTCCATTTCCAGGTTTTACTGGGATATTGTGCAAGAAGCGTGAACTCATGTTGTAGTGACAATGATAGTGACAATTACCAAATGCCATTAATAATACAGTTGATTAACATTAAAGAAATAGTTTGACATTTAGGGAAATACACTTATTTGTTAGATGACATATTAAACATGTTAAAAAATATTGGATGAATTGGTTTTAAACATGCTTCTTGGTGTCAGGCTAGCTGTTTCCAGTGTTTATGCTAAGCTAAGCTAACTGGCTGCTGGCGGTAGCTTTGTACTGACATGAGAGTGGTATCAAAATTCTTATCTAAGCATCCCCAAGAAAAAAAGTGCCTTTCCAAAATGTCAAACTATTTCTTTAATAGCAGCCCATATATTATCAGAATTTCATAAACTCACAAATATTGATATTAATAACAGTTCATAAAATAAATAAAAGTTGTTGATTGAAACTAAGATTTTGTTTAATAGATGAATCAGCGAACAATCTGAGAGATGGCCTTTTCTTCGCACGATGATAATCATCCCTGACTTCCTGTTTTAAGTCCGTTCTGTCTTCTTCCACTCAGTTCTGGCGTTATGGCGAATGGACCGATGTGGTCGTGGACGACCGCATCCCCACCTGCAACAACAAACTAGTGTTCACCAAATCTTTCAGAAATAACGAGTTCTGGAGCGCTCTCTTGGAAAAAGCTTATGCCAAGTGAGTGCGGTCTATAAACGCCCGCTGCAAAGTCGTGCAGCTCTCCACATTGTCACCTCCGTAATGCTGATTGATTCACTTCAGATTTCCTGTTCATCCGCTGAAAAAAGTTTGTCATTTAGTCTTTAGTTCTTTTTTTTGTTGTTGTTGTTGCTGAAAAAGTTAAAGCCTGGGGACATGAAGCATTTCAGTGAAAGTATTGAGAAATAGAAAATGACTTCACTGGCATCGAGGTGATGCCACATGACTTAAAACATCTGTCAGACAAGATGACTGACACCTGAACCCTCTGACCTCTCACACACCGCTGGTATACAATGTATTCAATTTATTTCAAGCAAAAACACGTTTTTAAGATCCAATTTTGAGCTAAATGTCTTATTTTTTTGCAGCGCAGCAACACAAACTGGCACACCATTCCTCCGTCCTCATGTTTTAAAATTGGCTGCAGACGCTGTGAAAAGTCCAAGACATATCAGCGCATTGACCAGAGTGATTGACCTGTCTCTCTCAGGTTGCACGGGTCTTATGAGGCACTTAAAGGGGGCAACACTTTGGAAGCCATGGAGGATTTCACGGGAGGAGTTACCGAGTTCTTTGAGTTGTCCGAGGCGCCCAAAGAGCTCTTCACCATCATGAGGAAGGCACTGGAGAGAGGCTCGCTGATGGGCTGCTCCATAGATGTGAGTGGTGATGAAAGTAGAGACACAAAGCAAGAGCACATTAGAGGCGACATACAGCAACACAACTGCATGTTAAACAGCAGATACATTTCTTTTCTTCAGGTATATCAGCCTGTTTCTACAACTCTGTCACAATATTAGAAGCTGAAATTAAAGTGTGAAAGTTTGCTGTTATTACCCAAGCTTTTACATCTTTGACTTGATTGTAGGAAAACTAGATTTTAACCATCAAATCCAGAATAGATGACTGCATCAAAACAATGTTTAAGCAACATGTATTGCCTCAAAAGTGCAGCCTGTGTTATTTACCGACTTGTGTTGTATCCGTCAGATTTTTTCATCCACTGAGCTGGAGACTCAGACTGATCACGGGCTGGTCAGGGGTCATGCCTACTCCATCATAGGCCTGGCGGAGGTGCAGTAAAATGTCCACGTACTATAAATCCAGATTGGTACTCTTTGTCAGCGAAAGGCCTGCTAAAGTGATGCTAACGGCTTCCTCGTTGTTGTTCCTAGTGTGACGACGTCGCAAATGACACCAGAATCCGACTGATTCGATTGCGCAATCCCTGGGGTTGGGTGCTGTGGAAGGGACCATGGAGCGCAAAGTAAGATCTGAGACCCGGAAAAATGATGTAACCTCTTGTATTATCGTAAAATGTAAATTATTACAAAATAACTCAAGTGTGGCAGATTCTTTTCTTCGTGTCGTGTTTTCATATTGTTTCGTCTTTCTAAAGCTCAAAGGAATGGTCGACCATTTCCACCGCAGACAAGGACAACCTAAAAAAACAGACCGTAGAGGCGAGTGAGTTCTGGTGAGTAGAACACTGAGGCATAATCTTCAATTTTGACTTCTTCTTAAAAAAAGATATGGATTTTATACTTTAATCAGTTTTGCAGCTGTGTACTTCATAGTACACTGGCACAACAGTGTAGTGCTTAACAAGAGGTGATTTGTTTTTTTTTGCTTGTAATGAAAATATTAGTTTATTGATGCAGTGTGATCGCCCAGCAACAGGGGAGAAAAATCGTACAAGTTCTTAAAGAATTTAGTAAAATGTATGTTAACATAACCGTACACACAAATAAATGAATGTATTCATTGTACTGATCATTAGCATGTTAGCATTCAGCTCAATTCACAGCTGAGCCCAACTCCCTCTCAGCCGCTTGACTTTGTTTCTCCCACTAGTGGTGAAGAGTGAAAAGCTTCAAATATAACTGTACAAGAACTTCTTCTCTCACGTTCCCCTTCAGGATGTCTTTCGACGATTTCAAGAGGAACTTCACCAAGCTGGAGATGTGTAACTTGACCCCTGACACCCTGCAGGGCGATGAAAGGCACAGCTGGACGGTGTCGGTCAATGAGGGTCGGTGGGTGAGAGGCAGCTCTGCTGGCGGCTGCAGGAACTTCCCGCGTAGGCCTTGGCTTTTACAGGAGCGATGTTGATCAAATTCCTGACGTCCCCCTTGTTGCAGATTTACTTTTTTTTGTATTTTACAGAGACGTTCTGGACGAATCCTCAGTATCGGCTGCAACTGTACGAGGAGGATGACGACCTGGAGGACGGGCCGGCGGCCTGTACCGTCGTCGTGGCTCTGATGCAGAAAGGCCGAAGGATGCAGCGCCACCAAGGGGCCAAATTCCTCACCATCGGATTTTCAGTCTACGAGGTGCTGATCCCGTGAAATCCTGAATCCCTGGATAATCTGATGTCCATCCACTGGAGTTTAACCTTTTTTCTTTGACTTCTTCTTTGTGTCTGCAGGTGCCGAAGGAGGTATGCCCATGTTGGAGAAGGACGTTAGTTTGATGAAGTCAGCGTTTTCACAGTGTTGACCCGTATCTCCAGATAGTTGTGTTTGTGTGTGCTTTGATTTAGCTGTACGTAGTGGTAGTAGTGGTAGTAATAGTTCAGACATGGAAACAAATAGCTCTGTCTAGATCATTACTTGGCTGGGAGCGGTTAAACTATGGTATTTGAACAGTTTACACAAACAAGAAATAAATGCTAATAAGTGAACTTTAGAGACACTAGTTGACATTTTGTTATAATTTCAAAGAGCCAAGCAAGCGGTTTCCTTCTGTTTTCTATTTCTAACTAAGCTAACCATCTGCCGACAGTCTCTTCATATTCACCGTACGGACATGAGAGTGGTCTTCTCAGTCTTCTTGTCTAAGTCTTGGCAAGAGAGTCCCAATTTTTTAGGAATTTTTCCTTTCTGACCGAATGAATTGTTTACATCCACAGATGTGTGGACAGAATCAACACCTGCAGAAGGACTTCTTCCTCTACACGGCCTCCAAAGCTAAATGCAAGACCTACATTAACCTGCGGGAGGTGACGGAGCGCATGCATCTGCCTCCAGGAGAGTACGTCATAATCCCCACAACCTTTGAAGCCCACCAAGACGGAGAGTTCATTCTGAGGGTCTTCTCCGAGAAGAACAGCACGTCTGAGTAAGGATCACTGACGGTCGGGCCATAGTTTATGTTATTTTGGGGATTGTTAACAGCGAAATTGCAATTCTAATGTGTCTGTTTCTCCTCACAGGGAAGCGGACACCACAATCGGGTCTGACAAAACGCAGGTTTGCAATGGAAATAGTGGGATCAAAACATTTTTTTGATAATTCTGACTGATATTTTAGTGGTGAAATGACTAAAGCAGACACATACGTTCAACTTTAATGTCTTCAAAATGATTTTTGACATGGTTTGAATCACTTTCAGTGGCCAGTTGATGGTGGGATTTCTCCCTCTCTCCTCATATTAGTATGTCTGGTGTTTAAAGAGGCTCGACTATCAGACACCATCTATTGTCTAAAATGTATTCAAAAGGCCAGATTTCTGTTGAAACACTGTTTTTGTTAGACTCATTTTTATAACATTTTAGATTTAACTGGGATGGGATACTTAGGACTAGAATATTTCATTTTCATCCAGTATTTTCCACCCTTCTCTTCCTGTTGTCCAGGGGTGTTATTAATCTTTTTTATGGAGCACAGATAGCTGGAAGTGTCAGTGAAAAGGGATATTTTTTTGAGGCCAGGATCATCTTTTTACTCCCTAACGCTCCTCTGGAAGTATATCTCACTTTTAATCAAACCTAAATGAGACATGAATACTAAAACAAAGCATCCTTGGCATTAAGCTTCCCACTTCCTCTCAAAAAGGCAAAAAGAGTGCAGGGCAAAGGCTAACTGCAGCATATGTTCACACTGCAATATCAGTTTGAATTTCATCATTTGTAAACCCCAATAGTGTCACACACACACACACACACACACACACACACACACACACACACACACACACACATTTCATCAACATTGTTCTCTTTGTCTTTGTCCCAATTCATACTTTACTAACAGACTTGAAAAGTGTTTTCCTCCTTTTCCATCTCATTTCATCCTTCTGTCCTTCCTTGTCTTATTGGCTATCAGCAAGACCAGAAAAAGAAAGAGAAGGTAATGCATGCATGTGAGCATTAGCACTGTTAGATGACCTTTGAACTCTGTTTTCCCCACTGCTCCTCTCCATTATATGTCAGCTGTTATCAACGTTGGTAGTTACAGTTTGCGTCATCATTACACACATAGATTAGAACCGTTACAATAACTGTAAATTAACTCTCTCGTTTCCGTTTTTGTGTGTCTGTTGCCGTTATCGACACGCCAGCCGATTGTATTTGTGTCCGATAGAGCACGAGCCAACAAAGAAATCGAGCATGACGGCATTCAGGGGGAGAAGAAGAAGAAGCCAAAGGTGATTTCCTTGTTGTGGGAGCCAAAACTTTGACACTGCAGCCACGCAGCACATAGCTCAGACTTGACGGCTGTGAAATGCAATCTCGGCCGGGTCAAATGACATCACTGGGAATAAAACAACTGAATTTGAGGCCAACTGATCCCAAGTGGCTGAACTGCACCTGTTCTCCTGTAAGGCCTCAGTGTATACAGGCTAAGTTGTTTATGTCTTTCTCTAATGTGCTGCTCTCATCTGGTACTATGAGGACATGCATCAATCCCTGAGTGTAGCGTTATTTATACTGCGGTGCAATTAAACCAAGCCGCAGAGACCGAGCAGCTAGCCTTAAAAAAAAAAAAAAAAAGCTGATTTAGCAACTTAAAACTAAATCCATTTTTGATGCTTCAAAATGTTAGAAACTAAGTTTGTTTCATCACGTTAAGCTACATGTAATCATAATTGAGAAAAAAAGAAAACACCAGATAAAGTAGTAAAGCTAACTAGCCAATGGTCCAAACACATGATAGTCCTCCTAAAAAGACAAACACTTTAAGTTTTAAAACAAATAAAGCCGTCACACACTTTTTTTTATTTTTGGTCCCAATAACTCCCTTTATCATTTACTTCTCTCTCACGTGTCCCTCAGCGAAAACTACTCCAACCGGAGGAGGAGACCGAAGAGGAAAAACAGTTCAGAGCCATTTACCAACAGATCGCTGGTGAGGTGAGTACACTGAGAGGAGAGAGGATGAGGATGATGTAGGACAGGTGTGGACGTCTGAGGACGTTATAAGGCTATGCAACTAATTGATCCTCCCTCCATCAGGACATGCAAATCTGTGCCAACGAACTTAAGACGATCATGAGGAACGTACTCTCCAAACGTGAGTACTCCGGAAAGGTCGAGGTCGTCGTTATGTAGTCGGTGTCATGTGATCGAGTTGTCCTCTTTTTTTCTCCAGATAACAAAGTAAAGACAGAGGGCTTCAGCCTGGAGACATGTCGGAGTATGATCGCGTTGATGGACGTATCCTTTCAGTTTCTATGGAGATGACAACAGAGAAGCCTCATGTTGCCTAGGCCTGACATCGGCAGGTTATTGGTTTGAATCCCTCTAGCTACTCAGAGATGTTGGTTTTTCCGTAAGTGACCCTCTCTCAGACCGATGGGACGGGAAAGCTAAACCTGCAGGAGTTCAAACACCTGTGGAAAAAGATCAAGGAGTGGCAGGTAGGTCGGTTGTAACAACCCTAGAGCCTCTGCTCAATGTTCAACAAACATCTGACTGTCCATCTCCTCGTGCCTTTCCAGCTGATCTTCAAAGGATACGATAAAGACAAATCCGGCTCCATCAGTAGTTTTGAGATGAGGAACGCTGTTAATGACGCAGGTGGGCGGCATGAAACACAGGATGTTTCTCACTGCATACTGTATATTTACACTTTTAGATGCAATGCCTTTCCACGGCTGATTATCTAAATCAAACTTTATTTTGAAAAGCTTACGGTTTACAATATACATTTAGAATAAAACCGTATAAGTGTTAAATTCCCAGCTTTGTTGTAACTATTGTTCTCGTTAGAAACCTGTAATAAACTGTCGACCACAAACCTTGTCCGTCTTCTCCACATGAAGGGTTTCACCTCAACAAACAGCTGTACGACATCATAGCCATGCGCTACGCAGACGAGCGCCTCAACATCGACTTTGACAGTTACATCTGCTGCTTTGTGAGACTAGAGGGCATGTTCAGTAAGTACACCCACCCCCCCCCCCCCCTCCAGCTGAGCTCATTCTCTCACCTATTAATCCCAGAATCACTGCTTATGCAAAGACAGAATGATTTTTTTTTTAACACTTTTTATGGATCTTTGCAGGGCGAGATTTAACTTGTTTTGTCTGTTGCAGGAGCTTTTAATGCCTTTGACAAAGATGGAGATGGAATAATAAAGCTCAACGTCCTGGAGGTAAACACCTGTTTGATATAAATGATATTATGTGCATTTTGTAATTTATGTGTTTATTTTCTTTGTGTTAATATTAAGACATGCTGATGAAGGGCATTAAAGTTCATTCTTGCTATTTTAAGAAGTAGTGGTTTGACTAAATGCTCCCAATTTAAGGTCAACTTACTAAATGTTTCCTGAGCTTTTAACCATATTACACAGTCTTCAAACTTGAAAAAAAAAAAAAAAGTCACACTATAGTGCAGTGCAATACAATGCCACAAACTACAGCCATGCATTACAATGTGAAGTGTCTTGTAGTTTTCACTTTTCATGCTCATTTGTGTTTCTTTGTCCCTCTCTGTAGTGGCTTCAGCTGACGATGTATTCCTAAGTCTTGACCACTGACGTAGCGTCACACAGGTGGAGCGTCACATTCACGACCCGGCTCTCCTCGACAGCCTCCTTATGTATTCTTGCACAGCTTTTGAGATTTGCAACGAAAAGCAGAGCTTTGATGATTTCTCCAGTTTTTTTTTCAATATAAATTAGCATTTCTCTCAACACTCAAACTACGATGGTTTAGACTTCATTTTAAATGGTAAACTTCGCCACCTGTTTGTGTGGATGTTGATGGTAGATGTAGTCATTAAACATTAGAACTACCAGAGTTCTCCTGCTTGTGGAGCCGCACCAGCAGCCATTGGTCAAAGGCCACCGTTATCACAAAACATGTCTTTGTCCAAGAATGTCTATGCTAAATAATAATAATAATAATAATAATAATAAAATGACAAAGTGATAACATTTTAGACAGACATGGAACCGGAACATGGCTGGTTGGCAGAGGCATACAACTGTGTTGCTGTAATTCTGGTAATTTTCTTAACTTTATTTACACCATTGAACTTCCAACAGGTTTAGGAGGTTTTTTTAGCAGCACCTAGAGGACATGCAGCCTAATGCTGGCAGCTAAAGAGGCAGATATTAGAAATCCAAGCAGCCTGGAGTTCTGACTTGAATCCACCTACATCCCTGTCAAATGACGGCGCTGGATGCAGGAAGAACAACAGATTTTGCAGCTAAAAACTGGTAACTACACTTACCATGAACATCGACTGGACATCCGCAGAAAAAGGTGCTGCATTTTCCCTTTAAGCGAATGACTGAAACGTGATCAGTTCTCTATAGAAGGCGACAGAACTTGATGAATGCTGAAGTGTAGCCTGATAACATGTTACATCAGTGTTTGATGTAACATGTTATCAGCGATGGGTAGTGAAGCCAGCAGGCGAGTAGCGTTGACCTTTTGATTCTATGTTGTGAAGAGAATCTTACATCAAAATGTTTGAATATGAGAACTGAGGGAATTTGCATTTTGTTTGACGAACCATTGAAATGAATGTACTGTATACTGTTTTAGAATATAGCAGCGGTGAATACAGTAAATTGAATTTGTATTTTTATTGCTGTACACATACAGTAGGTATTAAACATAAATCAAATACACACTGTACACTAGAACATACAAAAATGAAGGCAAGACTTTAAAACAGCATTCTTAGAAGTTACTCTGTGGACAGTTTGGTCTGTTTAACTATCTCTGCTACTCGTCTCGGTGATGTGGGGACATAACTCAACTCAAGGAATTCATTTGAAAGTTTGTAATTGGGTAATTAAGGATGCATCGTCTTAACACTGTGATATCGGGGGAAAATAAAACTTTCGGATAAAAACAAATAATGAAATAATTCTGATTTAAAAGTAGGCAGGTAGAGATATCCTTTTAATCTCTGTACAGAAAGGGTCAGTTGCTAAATATTAGCTAATGGATCTTAAAGCCCGGAGTTACTTCCCAAACTGCACCTTCTATAAATAATACAGGACAAAGCAAGTTAAGCCGGTTTATTTCCACAACTGAGCCATCGTACAGGAATGCTTGTCCGTTCCACACCGAAGGGAGGAAAATCTCAGAACTAAAATTCTGAAAAACTTTAGAAAGGATTAAAAAAAATCCTCCTGACGATCCTCAGAGCGCTGACCAACAATGATCCGATGTCTGAGGTACCGCATATGTGAATAAAGAAGCATAAAGCCATAAGTTTTGTGTCATTTGGGCTGTAAACTACAAGTTTGGAAATAAAAAATCTGGAGGTGTTGTGTAAGAAAGAAGTGAGTTTACCAGAGTACTTTAGCTTCTCATCTCTGCTCCAACACTGGTGGCTCAAGACTACATCAGCCAGAACTAGCATAACACACCCAAATCTGTGACGGAACGGTTGGCTGTCGAGTTGCATTGTGGGTATTGTAGGTGCCCGGTTTTAACGAGGAAGTTGAACGTATGGCATAAAGAAAACATATCGTGTTCTGACGCGTCGATATTGATCCTTTTTAAAAAAAGCTGATCAGACCGACAGTGTGACAGGAGCTCAAAGCTAAATCGGTGGAATAATCCTTCATGATAACTCCAGTGTGAAATAACTTGGATTCAGACACTGCTTTGCTGTTCCTCAATATATTCAGACAACATCAAGACCTGTTAGTCAAATCGCCAAAACAAATGAAAACAAGATCGATTCTGAAGGTTCACACTATTGGCTGCTTCGCAAAAGCTATTCTGAAGTGTTTATTTCAGTGCTGCATAGTTGTATCAATGTTCCGAGTAATTAGCTCCACATCTACTAACGACATCTCTGAAGAGGCTTACTGTACAATATGCATAAATATATAGATAGTGTACAAAACCACATCATAAATTCATAGTGAAAACAAAAACACTTGTAGAGCAACAAACCAAAACTGGAGTAATGAATTACTCAACTCATTCAGTTAAGACGACTCACCGACGACTGCAATTAATTTACGAAGAAATTAGCTTTTAACAACGGGACTGATAGAGTGTTAGAGACTGAACGTCTCAATCTGGTCATGCAACGGCTTCAGGGATCAATAGCATGTAGTCTGTCACAAAGATCACACAGTATGCACAGAACCAAGGGATGCTCTACCTCAAAAGGTGGAGGAACAAGGAAAACGGGAGAAAACCATCTCCTATTGGAAAATAAAAATCTAAAATATAATCAGCAGAGGTGTTGTTATGCACCTCATCTGCTGCATCACTTCACCGCAGCTGTTATTAAGGCTGCACTTTACTGTCGTTCTCCACGTGGCTCTGCATGTGTTCAGGCAAATTCTGCAAGACAAATACAAACGAGCACTGAGGAACTGTTTTCATCCTGTTTTCTGCTCACAGCTACATGTGTTAGATTCATATTAGTCAGGGGTGAAAAGTGGAAATCTTCACTTTGCTGGAAAACAAAATCAGACGGCGTCGGTTCAATACCTGCTGAACGGACTGCTGTGTGCCAAAGAAAGTGCTGCAGCCTCTCCACCGACATTTGACCGCTTGCAGGTTCAGGTTGCAGTGATCTCTGACCAGGTGCTGCAAAAGATGCTCCGCGTTGCCGAAGATCAGAGCGCAATTCTGCCACTGAACAGAGGGCGGAGGTCACAGGTAGCACACATACGTTAACAATGCAAGTCAATCAGAAACCATTACAATCATTTAACATCTTCAAGAAGAAGAAGAACGGGGGATAATTTGTTGCGTCGTTACCCAGCAGCGGTAGTTCTTCATCAAGTTGAGCTTCACAGCTTGAACGCTGCCGTCATAGCAGCCTGTGTAGACCTGGTTGGGACAAACAAATACTTTTTTTTTTTTTTTTTTTAAATGAACCTCTGTCGTGTAAGTTGAGATTGAAAACCATGGACCAGACTTGGACCACGTACCACACTCTTATGCACGGCCATGCACATCACCATGTCACTGTGACCCCCGTACACCTGCAGGCGGTCGTGAGACTGAAAAGACACAATAAGAGACGATTCACCTGGTGCACAAGAAGACAGACGGCGAGTTGTAGTACATTACACATGATATCTGCAAGAAGTCAAATGTCTCTCTATATGGGATTCAGAGCATTCATGTATTTGTGAAGTAAACCATGTTAGCTCCGTCACTGTTGCCATTCTTCTGTTCCGTTAGCATCTTAAAACCGTTAAGACCTTTTTTGCTTCTATGCTGCAAAAGGAAACTATGAGAAGTCTAACTGTAATTAGTAAAGAAATCTAAATTACTTTCATGTATTCTACAATGGATGAACGAATGAGATTCACATGCAAATATTGGCTTCTTGTGATTTTAAGAGAAGTTCATTTGTTTGTTTGTTCTATACACCAGCAACGTGTTCAGAAATCGGCGTCAAATGGCCGTAGTCCACTTCTAGAACCACACACGATTGTTAGCAATGCATCAGAAAGTCTGTACCTGTAGCTCATAAACTCTGACCAGCTTATCCAGACAGGCTGTCACCATCACTTTCCCCAAGATGACGATGGATGTGACCGCGTGATCGTGACCCTTGTAGATACGAACCAACTCACCCGTCTGCAAGTCAAGACGCACGACAGAGAGAACAGTGAACGTGTGACATTTGACCCCGACAGACCTCAGTAATTACAGAAACCATCAGATTAGTAGAGTTGGGATGTTAAAAAGGCATCAAATCAAACTATTTAAAACTCGTACTCTCGAACACTTACGTGGATGTTGTGGGCATGAACAAATGTGTCACTGGAGCCGCTAAAAACCAGGTCATTCACCACCTGAAGACAATAAAGGAAAAATGATTCAGTATAGCCGATTATTATATTTTAGCAATATCTTTGATGGTCTACATTTCATCTACAAGTCTGTACAAATACAGCAATTAATTGCAGCATTTTAAGGAATGAAGTATTTACAGCTTTAATTAAGAAGATGTAAATGAAATGTTTTTAGATGTTTACGAAGCAAGTGTCAGCATCTGAATTTCCAATTACTTAGTCTCCTCGTCTGGACAAAACGTGTTTTTGAATTCAGCAGTTCAGCTTTTCAGAACTGGGTCGACCTCCTCACCTTCATACAGAGCACGGTTTTGGTGTGACCCTGCAGCGAGCGCAGCAGCAGGCCACTCTTGGCGTCGCGAACGCTGATGCTGCTGTCGTAGGAGCCGACCAGCAGCACCCGGCGGGCGCCCTCCTGCGATGTGCCCAGACAGCTCACACCCCGCGGGCCGTGGCACTCAAACATATCCAAGTGCTTCAGGGTCTAACGAGCGCGATCAGGATGAGGTGAAAGAAAGGAGAGAGAGAGAGAGAGAGGGGGGAGAGTTAACGGCTCTACTGATGTTTTTTGAGCAGCTGTCAGAACATTACTCTGGCAGACAAAGAGAAAAATAACTCCTATGCTCTGAAAATATAATCTACAACGCTGCTGAAATCAGTGGCTACATTTACAGAGATGGAGGTGCTTTTAGCCCGGTCATGCAAATACTCGGCGTTGATGATTGTCTTAATGTCACAAAGCACAATAAATACCAACCTCTCCTGGTAACGAAATGATGAGCTACTTCCCCTGTACAATAACGTCGCTCACCTTTAAGTCACAACTAGCCACTGCTCCATTGGCCAGTCCCGCATACAGGATGTTCCAGGCGATGTGCAAACACAACACTCTGTCCATCAGGGAGATCTGATCCAGACACTTTGTGGTCTGGAGGCGAGAGGAGAAAAAACTAAATCACCAAATTAAATGAAATTAAAACGACTAAGTAGAATTACCGACTCTGGGTGTTCCTGAGATATTGCGCTCTTGGGTCATCAATAACGGACATGATTCCCTGTCTGATAAGAGATGACAGTACGGCTTGTCCAGTGGTTTTCTGTACCTTTATGCTGTGACAGCGGATGGTCTGGTCACTGGATCCGGTGTAGAGGCGAGGTAGCATGTTTGGGACAGATGACACCAGCAGACAGTTGACTTTGTTTGTGTGACCCTCAAACACTGCTCGGCACTCCCTGGTCTGGATACACACAAACAATGTGTCTTATTATTTCACAAGTAAGTCATTTTTCAGTATTAAAAAAAAAAAGCAGAAAGTCAACACTCTGCGTGATATAGAGGGACGCTCTTTTGGTTTGATCATATTTTCTTATTGTCAGTTGTCAGCGGGGACAACGTTTAAATTGTGGACCGTGATCAACGTACCGTCAGATTGTAGGCCCGTGCCGTGTTGTCCCCTGAACACGTGTACAACCGGCCGCCGTGGACCTGGAGGCCGTGGACGGGGCCCGAGTGCTGATAAAAAGTTCCCACGCACGGCTCCTCGTCCTCGATCACGTCGACACGCTCTGACAAAACAACGAAACGCGCCGCGATTTACAGGGAAAACATCCCACCTTTTGCATCTAAACGGGTCCTGCGGCGTTTAATGCAAGTGGGACAAAGGATACTCACCGAGAGAAACGCCGGTATCTTTTATTGGCACGAGTGGAGGCTGACATTTTCTGAGTGGGCGAGAGAGAGAAACGTCGGTCACATGTCACACTTTTAAAGCACAGAAACGCCTGTGATGTTCAGGGTCAACGCCAAACGTAACCTCACCTCTCAATGTCATTTTGCTGAAATGTCTGCGAGCTCGAAGAATTGAACTCCACGCTGACGGACTTTTGAGGAGGCTCTTGGAGGACCGGAACATTTGGTGCATCCTCACAGTCCGATTCGTCGATATCAATGACCACGGAGCAGGGCTCCATCATTTCGACGGAGGCGTCGCTCTCGTTCCCTCCGTCGGCGGCGGCGTCCGGTGCTGCAGCAGATGCAGTTTCACCTCTTTGGGGGACAAAAGTGGAGGCCGGCATTCCTCCCACCTCCTCCTCAGAATCACTGTCAGACCACTGCGTTTCTCCTCCCGCTAAAGTCGCCGTCTGCTGACAGGCGGGCGATTCGGGAAAACTATTTGTACCGGCTGACGCAGAGCGCTCGAGTTTGAGAGAGGTAACGGCAGTCGTAGGAGGAGCTAAGCCTGGCGACGGAAGCAGCAGTGAAGGGAGCAAATCAGAGGGAAACAGGGGCACGGGTTGGTTCGCAGGTACCTGAAGCGTATCAGAGACCGTTTTGGTAAACTGACTAGACTGTCCAGCTGTGGCTGGTTGGAAGATTTCTTGCTTTACTGGCATGGTTGGCAGGGCAAGGGGGCTAATGGAAGATGCTGGATAGAGGGGAGATGGCTGCTGCCTGGAGGAGGTGGGGAAGGCTAAGGAAGGAAGAGGGGAGTGTCTTGGATGCACTGCAGCAGGAGCCCCTGCTGATGAGGTGGTGGCTTTCTCTGCTGCCGTGTATCCGCCTGAAAGAGATTCGGAAAGAAAAAAGGTAAACTACTCGTTTGATGTGAAGGTCATCCCAAGCAACGGGTAAATCTAACGTACCTTGCATCCCTTGCAGGATTTCAATGCGCTGGGCTCTCAGACTGTTGACCTCCGCAGTACACTACCACACCGAAAAGGAACAATTTAATGTAGCGCCTTGAAATGAAACCTGAGGAAATATATATATATATATATTTTCTGATGCGTGTTCATTAGTGGTGCTACCTGCTGTCTCATCAGCAGCAGTCGTTGCACTTCTGTGTAGGCAGCTTGCAGGGTATTGCGGGCCTGGACCAGAGACTCGTCCAAATCCTGCAACGAGTGACTCAGCTCGTCCTCCCTCAGAGACACAGCCAACAGCTGGTCCATCTGGCCCTGTTCTGTTAGGCAGGAGGACAACAGAAACCAGTGATTTGGATGACCTTTTTTTTGGGATCAGACGACCTCACTATGTGGTCTTATGTGGTCCAGATTCAAGTCACAGGCGTTACCTTTTTCATTTACGCCGTCTTCCAATGGCCTTGTGATGTGCATATATTTACACTTTCACTGCATGTTTGAATTACACATTATAGAGAAATGAAAATTACCCTTGTTTGACTTTGCTTTCCTCTTTTTTCCACTTGGCTGCATATCAGAAATGCCATCATACTGTAAGAGCAACACAAGAATTATATTCCATAATAACAACGTGTCAGTTTGATGGTTCAGCTGTGCCCTACACTCAAAAACACCGTACACCACTCACAACGTTGTGTTTCCTCTTGCTGGCACCACCGTTGGCTCGCAAAATGTCATCATCCAACTTTGGCTCCACCTTCACGGAGACGGCTTTAGCCGCCGGACTGCTGCTGCTGCTGCCCTCCTGCGCTGCAGCCGGCCGCTCCTGAATCGGAGAGTCCGACTGGGAGTCTTTGTTTGGCGGAGGAGGTAATGAGGTACAGCGTGAACCTGAAGGACCGTCTGGGAACGACTCCCAGTGAAAGCCTTCTGACAGAGCTGCGTCATTGTCCTTTGCTTGCGTTGAGCTCTCTTGGTCAGACAGAGGGTTCGCCAACTCAATTCCAAACCTGCTGCCACACAGAATTAAAAAAGGTAACTTCGAAGGAATGGTAAAACGGATACAGTGGAAAAAGAAAAGAGGTTTACCTGGGCATGCCTTTGCCTCTCTCCTGCTTCTTCCTTTTCGTCTCGCTGTGAATCTCCCTCCGGCTCAATGTATTCTTGGCCCCTGGTAAGCTGAGCAATGTATTCATGGTTGGTTTAAGCCCAGCCTCTTTTCCCCCTTGACCGTTGACCGATTTGTGGGCAATTCGAACCTTGCGGGTGATGTTCAGGTTGGGCTCAGAAGATGTGGTCGGAGAAACACCAGCTGCAGGGGCGGGGCTGTCGTCCTGTGAGGACTGCTCAGATGCAGCAGCAGCAGAGGAGGCGTGAGGCGTAGCCTCTTTCTCAGCTCGAGCTTGTTGCGCGGAGCTGTGATCGGTCACCCGGACGCCCGCCTCGCCGCTCTGCTTCCGGGCTTCGCGGTCAGCTCTGCACGGCTCCCTCACACCCAGCGCTCTTCTGATCTGCCGGAGCATCGCGCTGACGTCGACGTCCCGTATCGGAGCCGCGCTGGCGGTTCCATTTGCCGAAGCAGTTTGGGCTGAACCTTCTTGTGCCGACGGAGACGATCCCAGACTCTCCTTCTGGTCACGACCGAAGATGATGGCTCCGTTGTCAGGGAGGTGATCACTGGTGAATTCTCCATCATACTGCTTGTCGTAATAGTCATTCTGGGGGGCGGTGGACCATGCTTGTTGTTTTTGCTTGTTAGTGGCACCTCCTTGGGTTTTGTAAGGTCTTCTACCGAGTCTGTCTGTTTGGGAATTCTCAATTTTGACAGAAAACTTGTCATTGTACTTATGCTGCTGAGCTGATTGAGTGGACTGGTTTTGGACAGAAGGGTATTGCCAAGTTTGACCTGAAGGCTCTTCTGACAAGCAAACCAAGCTTCCGCTTTGATTCTGAGGAGCTGCGTCTCTTTGGTGAAGAGACTTGTGCAGACTGGACACTTTGTTCTCTTTGTTTTGAACAACAGCATTGCTCCTTCCTTGGATCTCCTGTTGCATTACCTTTGTGTTCACTTGTTTGTTTTTTTCCAGCTTCGCCACTTTGGACACCGGCGGTTTTTTCCCCTTGGCTCCACGTAGCATTTCCGCACGCTTCTGACCAGCTACCTGCTTCTCTTTCTTTTTTTTCTTTCTACCTGCTTTCTTCCTGTAACGGAAAAAAAAAGAAGCAGTTATTAAAACTATTCCATCACGGAGAGAATATAATGCACACACATGAAAAGGTGAAATTATTACTCCTCTTTTTTTAGTCTCTTGTTCCGCTCCATGATCTGGCCTAAGGTCTCTTTGCTCAGAGTCTTATGCAGAGAGACGGGCTTTATTTTGATCATCATCAAGCTCCGCAACTTGGCCTGGTGTTGAGCGGTGGAGATGTGCTGAGCGTACTCATTTAAACCCATGGAGGAGGCCTTACACGCATGGCATACGTGAGATGAATCCCTGGGAATGGAAGAACGTGACATTCAGTCAGATACGAGCACATGTCAGAATCTCTGCTTTAAGATGGGTTGATGCATGTTATGATTATGTTATCCCAGTAAGACAGGAAAATACTGGATAATATTTAAATATTTTGATACACAACACCTGAGTTTCAGTACAACAAGGCACCTTGTATTGATACCTTACGAACAGATTACTACAGAAGAATGCAACCTTGACATGTGTTGTGTTGTACATACGGTGTGTCAATAACATATTCATATCTGACAAATATCACTCACTTGCCCAGCACCGTCTCAAGCTCTCTGTGATGCAGCATGCCATGCACATGGTCTTGTGCTTCCTGTGGTTAAGACACAATATTGTCAAGCGTATAGATCATTTGGAACGGCTGTAGGTTGGTAAAAACAAAACATACTAGCCAGCACTACTACGTCATTTAAATGTGTCGGTACAGTTAGAGCCACTTACATGTTTCAAATAAGACCTGCGACACAAAACACAGTAGAATTTAGCGACATTCTTTGAAGGTTTTGCGTTGTTGATCTTCTTCTTTACAGGGGCTTGACCCACTTTACCTTGTGGGGTTTGAACCTTTGCCATCTCTACACAGAGGGAAGGGGGAAGAACAGGCGATAACAGCGCACGTGAATCACAGCCTGGCACGAGCGTTACACATGGGGTAAGTAAATGTCTCCATAGCATCCTATCGCCACCGAATACAGCCTACAGCCTACGGGATATAGACTGCGGGTGGTTATATCGGCATTAGGGTGAAATGTTAAAACGTTAACTAATACAACACTGCAGTCATTGAGTCTAAACTTACAACAGCAGCACAACGTGGTTAAGTCAAAAGTAGCCGCGTTCACGTTTTGAGGTGGACTAACGTTAAACAGTTAACGATAACGTTAAATACACACACGCCGTTTAAGTTAACGGCATTTTAGGTAAAACCTTAACGGATAACGCTGACAAAACATTAAGCTTGAATTGTAAATATATCCGAATTACCAGACACATTTCTCATGGCAACACAACTCTACTGCAGCTCTACCGCCATGTTCGCTCGCGTAACTCGACGTAAAAGTTCACGTCTGACCAATCGTTGGGTAAAGATGACACCGGAAGTGTGGCAGCCGGCAGCGGGCAGCCTTCGCAGATCTACAAACGAGTCGATGGGCGCGATTCGGGGCTTTTGCAACGACATCCGGGCCATGAGGGTCTTTTACAGGTCTAATGAACCGCAGGGGCCACCGTATCGTGCGGAAGAGGCGTTTACGCCAAAAAGAAAGGAAAAAAGAAAAGGAAGAAAAAGCTGTTTGTTTGGTGGTTTACAGTGTTTTATAGACAAGTGACTCAAAAGATTTTCCAAGTTAAAAAATATGTGCAACGGCTGTGTGAAAAAAGAGTACCCGGACCGGGTAAGTCAATTTGATGTAACGTTAACGGTCAACTACTTCTGACGTTCCGACGCACAAACGTTAACACCGTTATACAATGCGATGCGTTTATTATGTTTCCCTGCTCAGGGTAACACGTGCCTGGAGAACGGCTCGTACCTGATGAACTACCTGTGCTGCGCCAACTGCAACCAGAGGGACTTTGTGCTTATCAGCAATAAAACCACAGAGGATGAGGATGGAGAGGAGATCGTCACATACGACCGTTCGTCACTCTTCTTATGCTCCTGACACAATGTTGCCAATATGTGCTGATATACGTTATGTAACGTTACATCTGGGACTGGTGTTGTCTAGAGAGACCCCTACATTAAATCTAACGTAATGCTGCAGCATGCAGTGTTATTGTAGACAGCAGTTTGAGGAAGACACTGTTCCTGTTTCAACATGCCACGGTTCCTACATGTTTTCCCTGTTTAGTGTGCAAGAATGTGACGCCTTTAGGGTGAACTGGATTATCAACCAATCGGTGGCCGACCTCACTCGTGCTCTTGTGGCTGAATTGGACCAAATGCCCGCAGCCAAAGTTTCAAAATCGCGTGGAAAGCCTTTTAAAGAAGGGTGGAGGCTGTTACAGCAGCATATTAAGGCGTCTGAATGGACTATACAGTGTATTAAGTAAAAACAATGACCAGAATCTTTCATAATAATCCGAAACCTAATAATCCACGACAGAGAGATGTAATCCACTGATGTCCATTTCTCCTTCCAGATGTTTGCAAAAATTGTGACCATGTTGTTGCCAGGCATGAATATACTTTCTCCGTCGTTGATGAATACCAGGTAACGCATATCTCTCTCTCTCTCTCTCTCTCTCTCTCTCTCTCTCTCTCTCTCTCTCTCTCTCTCTCTCTCTCTCTCTCTAATTTAACAGTATTCCTGGTGTAGTTGTTGACCCCTGTGTAGTCTTTCAGTGTGTATTTGTGTGTTGTCCAGGAGTACACCATGCTCTGCATGCTGTGTGGAAAGGCAGAGGACTCGATCAGCGTGTTGCCAGATGACCCCAGACAGTCCGCGCTCTTCTAGACCTCAAATTTGTAGGTTTACTTCCACCGTCACGGATGTGCTGCTGGCTGCTGGCATCGGGGTTTTCCGACCCTTTTTTTTTTATCCTCCATTCAAGGTTTTACGCACATCTTAAGTGAAGCCCACCATATTTTAACTCCTCGGCTGTTGATAAACTACTGTGTGCTGATATCAGTTGAGCGAGACGTATAACTTTTTATTATACACCATGACACAAGTATTCTGTATGTGAATTGAAAATTGACTGTAAATAAACATTTCTTTATTAAGAATTTTATTACCGTCTGCATTTTACAGTTCCTTTTTTATGATCCAAAAAAGCTATAATTTGTAAAAAAAAAAAAAAAAAATGTAAACAAATTACTTATTTACTTTATTTATCAGCACATGTGGTTCAAAGTTATTTATTTTGCCAAATAGCAAAAATATTATGGCTCATATTCACCAAACAGTTTGGAGAGTTTCAATTATGTTCACCATATGGTCTAGAATTAACTGTCGAACATTAATTTGTAAGATAACAGACAGGAAGCCTCATTAAGTGCTCAGATAAAAATACAATTTCAAACATTTCCAAAACAGCTGATTAAACTCCCAAGTTCCAGAACGGCTACTGAGTGAAACATTTAGTGAGATTGTTTGTGTTAATTAAGTTGCTTGTTATATGTTCAACATCTGGCCGTTTGTTGTAATTTCAGTTTCTTGTGTAGCAGTCGAGATTCATCACCGACCTGCATCTTGTATGTAATGCGTCAACTTGATGACGTGCACAACCACTGGTGAAGCCGGTGGATGTTTTGGGGGGAAAAAAAGTTTTCAAGACTGGAGTCTGTTTAGCAAGAAAGCCCAAAAGGACGATTCATCTTTTGAGAGTTTTTCAGATTCAATCTGTCTTTGTCTACGCGTCGTGTAACTTCCTGTCAATTGCTGCTGTTAAATGTAAACAGTGACCACCAACAGATGGAGGAGCCTTCGTTTCTCTGTTGTCATCTGGGACTCCCACCATTCAGCCGCCACCTCGTCAGCAGTCTCTCTCCTGCTTACGGGGACGTCTGCCTCAAACGGCTGCTTCAACAGAATCTGACAAGTGATTGTTCTCGGCGGGCGTTTTGCAACTTGAGCATGAAAACGTTACTTTATCTTTCGAGCAAGTTTAGTCAATACGAAACAAATTCCATTCAATTGTGTCGAGGCGACGACCGAAAAATCTCAAGAGACAGAAAAGATTAAACTCCACGGTTTGAAGTAGTGAGAAACTTTAGTTGCACTGACCCTTTATTCACAACGTAAACAGTCTATGCTGTAACCAGGAATTCATCGTTTGTTTTGTTTTTTAAAGATCTGGCACTTATTGAATCTACTTATTTTAATATATATTTTGAATTGTGCTGAAAATTAAAATGCAACAACAACCAGACATGATCAGGTTCCACTTTTGTCAGTTTTCTCCCTTTACCATTTACTTGATGTAAGAAAAATAAAAAAAAAATAAAAATTGCACATCGATGCTGGTCTATATGATGATGTATTTCAATCAGAAGCAGTTCAATAAAAATACGTCTTAGCGGATTGTACAAATGAACACAAATAAAAAATAATTTGCAATGATACCCATGCACTTTTACAATACTTAAGTATGAGTGCACTTACATGTACATTCTAATATGCGGATGCCTTTTTTTTGCATGACAAATATTTCCGAGCAAAGTAAAAACACATTACACTGTGATATGCCAAATGAGCAATTCATTGTCACATAGAATAATTAATCTAGCTGTTTTACAGGAGTGAGGTCAACATGGGGCACCGTGCCCCCGGTTCTGTACATGAATGCTGACGTTAGTATACTGCTTGTGTTCTTTACTCTTAAGTGTTCTTAATGTGGGTACATGGTTTCTATTAGTGTTCAATATTGTCCTCATGGTGCATATCTACAATAAGCATCTTTTTTTTTTTTTACATCCCTCGGGTATTTAACATCGTCTTTTTGGTCTCATATTAGGCCTTTATGGAGATTTAAGAGAGGGGTGAAATGAGAGGTAAGAGTTGGCAATCTTCAGGTTTTCTCAACCCTTTTCGTTTCAACTGCAGGTATCAAGCCACATTGTCAAGTATTTTGAGAGACATCCATCAAATGAATAAATAAATAAATACAATTTATACATTTTACATTACATACAGTACATTCCCTTGAGTAAATACCGTATTTACACATGCTATCAGCGATTGAATGTGAAGCAATCTCTCGCTGAGTCCGGGTGAGTCACTTGTGTGCCAGATAAAAGTCATCGGCTCACTTTGCCGGAGCCTCTACCCTCGTGGGTCAGACCCCTTCCCCTGGAGCCGGGGCCCCACTGAGCCGGCCCTCCGGACCTGTCGTGTGGGTGAGCGTGCCGAGGAGGAGGAGGAGGGGAGCCGGAGAAGCTAGACGGAGAGCGGCTGCGTCCCTGCAGAGCCCCGACCTCCCGGAGCTCGTGGCGGGAGGGGGAGGAGCTAAGCGAGCGCTGCAGGGAGGAGGAGGAGCTTCGAGGGCGAGGAGGGGGGCTGAAGAGCATCCCGCTCCGGTCCTGCATCAGCTGAGTCAGACTGGCCAGGAAGTCTGCGTCACTAGTGCTGCTGGCACGCACTCTTAACCGCCGTCTTCTGGGGAAAAGAACACAGGACAATGTGATCACAACGCCTTCTGGATTATTCCTCCTCCTCAAATCTCTCTGAAGACAAATGAAAGTTATAATCCTTCAAATTCACATGAAATCAACCCACATTTTTTTATATTTTTTTTCAGCCATTGGCCTTTAATATATTCACATTCTTGTAGTTTTCATTGCTAGTAGCTGAGTCCGCCGTTCCTGCACTGGATTCTAATTGCATATGGGATTCACAGGAAACGATGCAGCATTTGCATTTTGATCTCGTTGAGAACAGCCTGACTGTTTAACGGTTCACTCTCCTAACGCCGCATAAGAGCGCGCTAAGCTACTGCCAAAGCAGACCGAACGGTTCCTACTGCTGCTTATTCACATTAAAACATTCAACACAAAACATATAAAAAAAAAAAAAAAAAAGATAACTGTAATATTCTGCATTTTTTTTGACAGCAGAATCTAGCCATAGAGACCATGTTTAAATTACGTTTACTGAGGTAATAAGTAGGGTCATTTTCTCATACGCTTCTATACAATCTGGCTTCTTTTTGCAACCAGGAGTCGCCCCCTGCTGGCTATTAGAGAGAACGCAAATTTAAAGCCCTTCCCACATTGGCTTCACCTTTCAGACCCCAAAAAAAAACGCCCGATCAAGAGCTGTAATCCAAAGGATTATAGCTTTGAATATTTACCACCAAACAAAAAGTGACAACTGAATTGGTAATGTAGATCATTGCATACCTGTTGTCCACACACGGGCGGATGGGTGGTTTCCCGGGCGGTGGTCGAGGCAGAAACCTGCTGGTGAGCAGCTCGGGTACAAAGGTGGCGCTCACCGGACGTGGGATCTTACTTCTACTACCGGATGAGGAGGACAGGGAGAGAGGGTCTTCTCCTACACAGTCAGACCTGGAGCCTCGCTCCGAGAGGAGCCTGTCTCTCAGCAGAGCACAAGGCAGGTTGTCACAGGACAGAGATGGAGAGGGGGAGTGGGTGGGGGAGCCCGGGACCGGACTGCTCCAGCGATGGCGCCTCTCCATGTTGAGGTCCCTGCTCGGAGAGTCCAGGGGGTTGTTCGGGTCTCGTACTGGGATTCGGCTCAATCTTGGGGACGAGGGAGAGTCTCTTTGCCTGAGCAGCGCCGGCGGTGGAGAGGAGGAGACGGTGACGGTGCTCTCCAGAGCGCCTCCTGCCGTGTCAGCTTGGGGCTGCTGATTCGGCTCCGAGGAGCGATCGGGCAGACCGGAATCGCTCTCTGGGTCTCTGTCGTTGGTCAGGTGAGCGGCGTGGCCTTTGGCTGAGCTTGGCACTGGAGCTAAGTCCAACCTCCCTCCATTTTTCAAGATGTCCTCTGGGAGTTTTTCAGATTTATCAGATGGAGCCTCGAGAGGTATCGCATCGCTCCTCTCCTGTACAGGGGACTGTGGGGCACAGCTGGAAGACTGAGGAGATTTAGACGATGGTTAGAGGGCGTGACCGTGAAAAGGTTTAACACAAATATTCTAAATAATATACATCAGTTCGAAGTATTTCTAAGTCGTAGAGTTGCTCAGAATCCTGAAAAGTTTGGACGTCAACATTTCCATGACAATGGAGCACAATTTGAAGCTGCATTAGCGCTGTGTCGGCAGAATGGGAAGAACAGGGGGAAAACCCAACTTATTCCAACTTGGTAATGTTCCCGCATTACTCCACGCTGGTTAGCCATAGTTAGCCGTTATGCTAACCTTGTAGTCACACCAGATAACAGCCTACATTAGCTACTTTTGTTGCATTACGTATTTTGGAGCAGTTCGTCGCCAGGTGAGAATAGATACAAACAAACCTGAACTGATTCTATTAGTCTCACTATTGGCATTATCTACCATACCCAAGCTGCAATACTCATATTGTATACTGTTGTACTTACTTATCTATATGTCAATGACATCTTTTCTTATTTATGGTCCACACAACATGTGGGTTACATATTTTATGCACTGCATTATTTTATATTGCAACTGCAATAACTGTTTTGTTTATTTTAATTTGAGATGTTGGTGTTTTTAAATCGAGTCTCTCTGTATAGATTCCTGTGTTCGCTATACAGACAATGACAAACTTGATTAAGTTTCACGATGGTACTTTTAGTTCATGCACAAATAAATGCTTGGTCGCCCCTACCTGGTCCATCTGGGGTCTTCCCATGATCACAGAGGGCATTTGTCCCAGCATCCCCGGCAGTCTCCTGTGGCCCAGTAACCACGTGCCGGGCATGGACATCTGCGACAGAACAGGGCTGCTCGGCACCACCGCGGGCTGGCCGTCCTGTGGCTCGGAGGTCTGGTTTTCAGCCTCGGCGGGCGTGTGTGTCACGGGCTTGTCCTCGTGCGGGGCCTCGCCTGGAGGCTTGGTGGCTCCAGAGCCGCTGCCTTGCTCTAGCTCCAACATCACCCACTCCTGAGAGTCTCCCTCTTGGGGCACAGGGCTGAGGTTCACGGCCACGAAGCCACTGCTTGCTGCGCCCTCTTCGTGGTCGGGGGTCGCTGTGCCAGAGTGTTCCTCGTTGCAGGAAGACCGCTGTCCGTGTCCCCTCTCAGGAATGGATTTCTCCCCGACTTGAGAGAGGATAGGGCGCTGTTTGCCCAAGCTGAAACAAGATATTTTAAGTGTAATGGTGAGTTCCAGTCGGTTTTTCCAAAACATACACATTTTTCGAGCTCTTACAACCGCATGTTTTGAAATTTGATGCGTATCGAGTACTAACTAGGCCTCGAGGAAGCGTTCGATGGTGGGCTTGGGTTCAGGTGCGAGCCTCTTTTCAAACGCCAAGCTCTGACTGTGTCTCATCCTCCGGAGGAGTGGCGCAGCGCGCTCCAGGAACATCGTCTCGGATCGCACCCGTCTAGGAGAACTCTGCATGGAGCCGGTGTTGGGGCTCTGGTTCCCCTGGTTCTGACTGTGCTCATCTTCACTCACCACCTGGGAACAAGGAAATATTGCATTTGTATCCCCAGAAAGAAGCTGTAGCATGACATCCATGTCTTTATATGGGGAGGCAGGCAGTCAGAAGTGGGTTTCTACACAAGCCCAGGAGAGGCAGACGTAGTAATAGAGGTTGGCGGGATCATTATTATTATCATATTTTAGGGTAAAGTCAGTGTCGTCTTGGGGAGCGTTTTTGTGCGTGACATGCACTGCAGTGCAGATAAACAGTGCATCTCAATGCACAGGAAGAAAAGCAGTTACATAAGAGCACCGATATAGCAGTAGGTAAGGACATTTACAGGAAACCACATTGCCCTGACCTTCCTGATCATCGGCTGGACATGTTTATGGTTGCGGTTGCGGTCCATCTCTTCCCATACATCTGCACCGGGGGTGGTGGGCGTGGGGATCGGGGGGCAGTTGTCGGCATCGCTGAGGCGCTCCCCTTGCAGGACATCCTCCGTGTTCTCCCTCTGCAGCTCGCCTGGCAGCACTGAAGCATTGGCCATGCTGTGGAGGAGAGGGAAGGTCACCCTGCAGCTCATTGCCACAGCACAATTTAGAGCAGCGCCTTTTTTTTCCGAGGGATCTCCGACTGTGCAGAATTGGAGTCTAAAAAAAAAAAAGCTGCAGCTATACATTTCACCACATATCCAACAGAGTGTGAAGGAAGTTTCAATAGCACGAGTTGAACTACGACGACGGAAACCAATTATTAGAAATAAAAAGGCTATAGATCAATAGCGATAGAGCTTTCTTTAGCTTGGAATACCCCATGTACGCCGGTGTGAGGCGAGTGAGCTGCTGAGCGGTGGTCGTTGCGGCGGTGATGGTCAGCATATCCTCCGAATCACATTTCTCCCAGTCATAAGGGTCATTCTCCAGCACGCTGTGGCTCTTCATCGCACTTTCAAACACTGACATCAGGAGCTGCCGCAGAGAAATACGCAAGCGTCAGCATTTCTGACAGCCCAAAAAAAAAAACGGTGTGTGCAATATATGCCAAGCAAGAGATAGGCCCACCTGATAGTCTGGCTTAGTGAAGTAGTCCAAGATCAAGATGTGGTCCAGGAAAGTACTGAACTCGGTGGGAAGATGCTTAAGCATGAGTCGGTGGTCATACGTCTCTTTCAGGTTTCCTACTTGTTCCTGAGAGCAGAGAGGGGTGAAATAAGAATTCTTAAGGGAAAACACATAGTGTGAATTATAAATCTATGCCGTCTAATACAGAGAGGCACATACTTTGTCTTTGATTTTCCTCCAGGGCAGCTGACCAACCGTGAACTCAACCAGCATGTAGAAGAGGGACCACAGGTCGTCGTGACGACCCATCTCCTACAAATTGGAACACACAAGAGATTGTGAGAATCTTAAAAAGGCCAAATTAAATGTGAATAGCATATATATATATACTGCATGCGTCTGGTTCGTGCTCACCTTATTCTTATGAGCGTTGACTGAAGCATATCGCACAGTTCCTCTGAAGCCCGCCACAGGACGAGGCTGAAAGAGAATACAATACAATGAAACAATAATATGGAAAACAACAAATAACACGAGTTTATTGGTACTAAATAACATACTGAGGTGTTTATAAATACTGTGTCGAAGGCAACTGGATTTACTGTTAATCTTAAACGACATCTCCCAGTCCCGAGCATTTAAACCTTAAATGAAAAGTTTAAGTGGAAAGTTGTCGCGTGAATTCAATTCTCTTATGGTGTGAAACGTGTACATTGTGTGCTTTTAACTCTGTGTTTCTATATATCCTATCAGCAGGATGACGCCCTAGTGCTGTAAGAGGAAGTTATATCATAGAGTACATCTAATTTGTATTTATTTCAGGACACTTTTCTGGGTTAACATGCTAGACCAAACCTCTGATCGGTTGACAGAGTAAGCTATTCTCTGACAATAAGTAACTTGTGGGACCTTTGATTAAAAAAAAAAAAAAAAAAAAGCCAAAACATGTCTTCAAGGAAGTTTACACAGAGCACTTACTGGACGGACTTCCTGGCTGGAGTTGGTAAACTGACGGGCCAAGCCGAAATCAAGCATATAGCAGCATCTGCAGGTACTGGCTAGTCTTCCCATCGCAAAGTTAGACTGTAGTTTTACCAAGACAGACAAAGACAAAGCACGGTCTAGTGAAACCGACTGTCACACAAAAATAAAATCGACAAAACCATCAAGAGTTTCAGGTCAACTTACAGGTTTAATGTCTCGGTGCAGGAAGCCTACAGAGTGGATGCTTTCAATGGCCTCTAAGATCTGCTTGCCGAGTCTTAGAGTTGTGGAAATGGAAAAGGTGCCGCGGGCCATGGTTCTACGCAAATCTGCCAGATTCCTCCCCTTAAAACAGAATCAGTGTTCAGCATGTCGGAATTCATGACGCGGTGATTGGGTGTCAGCAACGAACAAAATACTTGACCAAATCCTACCTGGAGTTCCATCACCACATAGTTGAAGCGATCATTTCGCCCACAGCCCACAAAGCGACAGACGTGGTCTTTGCCTGTTAAAGAAATATGAATCGTTGCAACAGAATTGCATTTTTGCTAGATGACAAATTGTGTCCCGTGTTTACTTCCTGTCAGCTGACATCATTCATTTAGGACACACCTTTCTATCTATATAAGGCCGTCATCTACTAACGCAATTGACAAAATGCCTAACCATCTTTGGCGTTACCGCTAACGGGGGGGGGGGGGGGGGGGGGGGGGGGGGGGGGGAACTGTGCTACTTTGTAATTCTCTAGGAAAAGTCTGTGACAGGAGGATAGCATCACTCACCCTGGAGCTTCTTCAGCACAGCCACCTCCATCTTCAGCACCTGTTTGGGCTGTTGAGCAGACTCCACCTTTAAGGCAACGGTGGCCTGGCTCAACTGATCCAAAACCTCGTAGATCTCCCCAAACCCGCCTCCTCCTATCTTCCTCGTCTGGAAAGAAAGGGAGCATTCATTGTCAACCCAAAGTGTCGTTATGGAGGAATCACTGCTCTTCATTGGGCCATCTGTTTTTTTTGGGGGGGGTTTTTAAAACGTGATTTTGTGACTTCTCTTACCACTTTCCATCTGTCTCTGACCACGTCTGCCACTGACAGGATGTCTGTGTGCTCTCCAGCCCCACTCATCCTGAGTGCTCTCAGCTACAGCCTGCACCTGGCATCAGTGACGCAAGCCTCTCACTAAAAAACAGGGAACAGATTTTTAAAATTCAGGTCCATTTTCTCTCTTTGGAAAATAAATAAATAAATAAAAAAAATCACTGCACTCTGCACGCTAACTGAGGCGTGCACAAAAGACAGCAGGATGAAGAAGCATCACTTGTTCACGTGTCACTGTGCCTGACAGAAACAAGGAGCAGAATGCCATTTAAACGGCTACATGGGTTAAGCTAACCTTACACCGCAACGTCTTAAATAATGACACAAGACGTATCATGTGCTAAATGGTCACGCAAAGATAGCAAGTTAGCATTGTTTGACTCGAACAACACACGACCAGCACTAGTCACAAACGGGCATAACCCGGGTTTCTGAGAGATTAGCCTTTAGAGGGCTAATCCTGCTATGTAACGTCGGTGGTCCTGTAAACAAGCTAACTAGCATGCACACTAAACATGACCGTTAACGTTAGATAGCGAGCCTCTCTTGACCTCGTACCTCGCTCCGTTGCAGCATTGCGATCCAAGTTAAAATCCAAACAGCCCCCGTGATGTTCCCATTGTGGTTGTTCGCTAGCAAGGTCATTCCCGGCAGTTGTTTATTTTAGAAATGAGATAATAGTGGTGATGGACCATAGCTGACGTTAGCTACAGTTAGCCAGCTAGCCTGCTAATGGATGAGGAGTGAGGAGTGATGCCCCGTGCTCTGCCTCACGGCGGCGGCGGTGACGTCACAGCTCTAGTCTCCTGATTGATCCGCAAACTCCATAAAAAAAACCCCTCCTCACTGCATCCCCGAGATACTGAACCACTGCACGTAACGCGAAGCACAGTCAACAGTGATGTGGTCCAAACTGCGCAAAGGTTCAGTGGACGGCGCACTGCATCACCGGCACTGTTGGGTCACCGTTCAAACTGATCACTTCGTCGTTGTCGAACAATAAATCATATATTGTAGAAAGGGCGTTGCAGGGATTTCTGGTGCTCCTGATGAAATATTGATAACCCTCCACCCCCCCACCCCCCCGTATGCCTCCCCATCACCACTGGCCAACAGTGGTGAAAGAAGTACTCAGACCTTCTGAGGTAAGCAAAAAGTGACAGTACTACCGCGTATTAATACTCTGTTACAGGTCAACACCACGCATTAAAGAGTTGACTTAAGTACCAAAGTATTAGCATCAAAATATACTTTCAAAATAATGTATATTATTGAGTTTTAATTATTGATGCAGCAATTTGTACATTACGTAATGTTGCAGCTGGTAAAGGTGGATTTATTGCATACTGTACTCAGCTTGTGAAATCAATAAAGTACATCATAATTTATTTATGATTATAATTTGTATTATTAATCTGAATATGCATTTGAACTAAAAGTATCAAATATATGTATAGGAGTAAAATATGTCCTGGAGGATAAATACAATATCTCGCATAACAAGTTAGTTACTTTCCACCACCGCCCAAGTACACACGTCATTTTTTAGTTCACATAAAACGGATCATTTTACACCTCTAAACATTGGAATGAAGTTCATTCAAGTTCTTCACAGAAGTTTGACAACAACTTGCAATTCTTATTGAGGCCTTGTTCACATGATAGCACTGTGTGGAAAAAGGCTGCCCCACACTAACTTACATGGAACATGGGAGCAGGAAAATAAGTTGAATTTGGCTCAACTTTGTTGCAACTAACTGCAAAGTCATCTGGCAAAGTCATATGTGCTGCACTGGCCGATCAAATACAAAACATTCCAGCTAAATCATCTTGTCATAGCTCCAGACCTGTGCTCATTCCCATCCCCTGCACACTGAGATACGAGCCGTCCCAATGCCCCCTTGGAGGTTGCAGTCTGATGAGGCAGCGAAGCGATCCTGACATGACACTTTCCTCCCGTCAGCTGTGCCTTGAAATTTTATCCAGAGAGAAACCAGGCACAGAGCTGACAGGCCTCAGCTCTGGCTGTGCTTATGCAAAGAAAATACATGTTTTGACGGATGTTTTCCATTGCCAAAGCAAATATTTTACTTTTCAAAATGTGAATTTCTTTAATTTTATATATATATATATATATATATATATATATATATATATATATATATATATATATATATATATATATATATATATATATATATATTGAATATATAACTATTTGCTATGGAGATGTAATGACCACAAATTAGAATGTCAATATATAAACATCTCTGTAAAGAGTATTTACATGTGAAATATATTTATTAAATATATATATATATATATATATTTTAAATAGTCCTCATAATCATAATGACCACCGTGGACACACACGGTCATGTTTAAAACCACAACAACAAACGGTTTCGGTGGGCTGAGTTGAGACTCCGCTTTCCGGGCAGCCCTGACAACAAAAACAAACGTACACGGATACAGCGATGGGCGTGGCCAGACGATCGGATTGGATAACAGGATGTGAGTTGCGCTGTTTTGGGGTGAGGCGGTGCGTTCTGGGGGTGCACAACTTTCTGCATGTTTGCGCAGTTTCGCAGCGGTTTCATATATCCCGGAAAAACCGAAACACAACGTTTGAATTCGCGTGGCTCACCAGCGAACGTGTTCAAATCAGCGGAAATACCGGAGCAGGCCGCAGCACGGCACCGTTTCCACACTTTTTTTTCGCCGTCTCGCGTGTGGTTTACTCGCTGATGTGGGGAGAAAGTTGTGGACATTTTTTTTTTTCTTCCTAAGGTGCACGGTCTTACGGATACAGTGTGCAACATTGCAACTACAGCGTTCACGAGCCTCTCCGGCCTGTCCCGATTTTGGATTATGTGTTCGTGGGATTGTAAACACGCCTGTTCGCCATATTGTGCGCTGTGAAAAACTCCGAGGGAAAGTTGTCCGAGTTATGACATTTGCTGCGCACAATCCCTTCATGGAGCTGCATGCAGTCGACTTTGATCGGAACCAAAGTGACTCCATGGAGCTGGCCATGGAGAGCTCCGTGCACCATTGATAAGGTAGCCGATCTAACCTACACTGTTGTTTTAACTAACGCTCACTATTCCGCTGTCATTGCCTAACATTACTCAGCTCTCCAAGCGCTTCCTTATTGCTGATGTTTAACATAACATCACAGGCTTTCGCTAGGGCGATTGCACGAGCCCCTTCGTTTCCTGTATTTCTTGTTATGCCAAATGGCAGCTACACTGTAAGCGCCTCCTCGCTGCTGTTGGCCGCCGCTTCAAAACTTCTTCAGCTCATAACGTCCCGTCTGCATGCACTCGGACGTAAACATCGACTTATAGGTTTCGCTCTTCCAGCGCTTGCATCGACAGACATACTCTTGAGTGATTTTTCACTTTACTGACTTGAGCGACTTGCTCGTGTAGGCCTCGATTTCCTCTTTGCTGCATACGAGTGAAAGGCGACTGAAAAAAAGAAAAGAAAAAAGAAATGTGAGTACTCAGAGAAAAAGAAAGTGTCTAACCACTCCTTTCTCTCACAAGGTCCGGCACCATAAAGAGGATGAGAAGAAAGGACAGCAAACCTCAGATTTGATTCTGGAAGGAGGTTGCATGCTTCCCCCCCCCCCCCCACCCTGCACTTTCCTTTGGGATTTACATTTCCTCCCAAATACCTCCTGTACACACAATTGAACAAATATACAACCACAGGCATTGAAAGCACACTACAGAGGCCGTGACATTTTGCACGCTCACAGATCAAGATTGAGAGTTCTGACTCCAACATTACCGTGTGTTACTATGAGTCTCCCTTCTCAAGTGAATACTGACAAGAGCGGCAAGCATCGGGCTGCAGCCATGAAAGAGCCCGTGCAACATTCAGGGGAGGTTTATTATGGTATGGGACCTCCGGCGTTAGAGTCGAACCACAGTGACTCTGCTAGCAGTTCTGGCGTTTACAACCCCGAGAAAGGGCCTCAAAGTCTACCGCACTATCAACAGGCTGCTCCAGTAAAGTGGATGCACCAGGACTCCGCGCAGGCCCCCGGCTGGTCTCAGGACGCTCCTGTTCAAGCCTGGGGGCAGAACTTTGGCCCCTATATGAGTGGAGTGAATGTCAGGGGTCAAATGGCGTTCCACAAAGGAGTCCATGAGGGTGTAGCTCTGCCAATCGGGGGAGAAAATCAACTGCCGGGACCGGTTGAGGTTTACAGAGATGCCACCCAGGCTCAAACTCAGGGGAGGGGGCTGGAGTGGGAGCAGCACGCTGCGGCTGCGGCTGCAATGCACCAGGCTCAGCTGCAGGCGTATCAAAACGCCCACAAAGGCGTGGAGCTTCAGGGTCAGCCCCATGTACCCTCTCACACTTTGCAGGGGCCCATGCTGCAGCCCTTCCAGACGACATTTAGGCCCAGCAAGCAACAGTTTTCATCAGGTTATTACTCTGTTTTTCCAGGCAACAAGGGAATGCCGAGTCTGGCGTACGGCGAGCAACCTAAAACTCAACAGCAGCTGCTACACCAGATGCAGCAGCAGCAGCAACAAATGCATCACCATCACCAGCAGCAGCATCAACAACAACAACAACAACAGCAGCAGCAACAGCAGTTGCAGCAGCAGCATCACCTTCAGTTGCAACAGCGGCAACATTTGCAGCAGCACCAAATCCAACAGCATCAAATGCAACAACAGCAACAACTGCAGCAAATGCAGCAACAATATCACCAGCAACAGATACAGGAGCGACAGCAACAAATGCAGCAAATGCAGCAGCAGCAGCAG